>NC_069499.1:217634901-217712401 GCF_027579735.1 Bombina bombina | reverse complement strand
GGGTTAGCCTATAAATTAAAAATAAATTTCTAATTATAAAAGCAAGTAGGGTGCTTTCTAAGGAATCAAAAATATAAATTCCATTATTTAAATACCCATATTGCCTGCCGAGTATCAATGGAAGACTATATAAAATATACATTTATAAATAGATATGTAGCATGGGCCTATAATTAAAACTAGGGATGATAATTATAAAATAAGTAATTTGAAGTGCAAAATTACACAGACTTACTATAAAATGGAAACATTATAAATTTTAAAAAAATTTAAATTATTTTTTTATAGTGAAAATGTTTATGCAAGGGGATCTGCTCCCTTTCATGCTGTGCTTGCTTGTAATTTATAAAGACAATAGTGCACGTCTGAGGAGGGAGTCACGTGCACATGCAAGGGGGGGTTACGTGCACACTCCGGGGGCTCACGTGCACTCACATGCACACAATGGTGGAAAAAAAATGCAAATAGGCTAATCTTGGATTGGAAGATAAAATTTGTCACTCACAGTGAGCCCATCCTCCTCTAGGCGTGGGAGGTGGACAAGCCTCAGAACAATTGGTAAAACAGACAGAAGAAAAGTAAGTTTTACAATAATTTTACTATCTAAGTTTTTATTTTGAATGCTCATATACATTATAAACTTAATCCTCTATGTGGCTGTATATTTATTTTGGTTTTGGTTTTGTGTTTTTTGCTGTGTTGACTGGTCCTTTAAAAGGTACTGCCTTTTATTCTCACAGAGGAGGAGAGATTGGAGATATACAGAGGAGTGACTGAGGAGGCTGCATCCTTGGAGGTAATTTTAATTTCATCATGTTTCTTGAAAAATTATAAAATTAAAACAAACATAACATTCATAACAAAATAGGCTTAGCTAGCTAGCAGTAGCTTAGTAGCTAGTACAATGGGTAAAAGGTTTATATAAGAGTCTAAGACCATTATAAACACCAGTGCCACGGTCAACTTTCCTCCACCGAATACTATGTGAGCTGTAGCATGACCGAGCATATATCTGGCTGCAAGGAGGTAATAATGCTATGTTGATATTTTATATTCTTTTGTTCAAACACAGATTGAGTGTACTACAGTTACACCTAGGAGGACAAACGCGGATGAAACGCCTGAAGGAAAAGAAACTCTGGAAGAAGAAACACCCATCAAAGATAGCCCTTCTCCTCCCACATCGCTGCTCATGACTTTGCTTGGACAGTCTTTCCCTGACACTGAAGGTACAATAGAACCCCTATGCCAAGGCTGAAGAGGAAATAAAGAAATATTGTAAAGCCCTCTCACTGAAGACCCTTTGAACTGGTGGCATGTACATGAGGTCATATTTCCCCTCCTCTCTCAGCTGTCAAAAGCGATACTTGTGCCTCTCACTGAAGACCCTTTGAACTGGTGGCATGTACATGAGGTCATATGTCCCCTCCTCTCTCAGCTGTCAAAAGCGATACTTGTGCCTCTCACTGAAGACCCTTTGAACTGGTGGCATGTACATGAGGTCATATTTCTCCTCTCTCAGCTGTCAAAAGCGATACTTGTGTATCCCAGGCACAAGCGTGTCTGCAGAGCGGGTTTTCTCCACTGCAGGAGATGTGGTAATAACAAAAAGAAACACCCTCAAACCAGAGCATGTGGATCAACTAGTGATCTTACAGAAAAACCTACATATTCCATAATTCTGAGCAGCGATTTATGTTTATTAATATTAAATGTTTTTAGCACATCCAGGAAGTGCTGTGTGCCCCAGTGCCCACACTCCAGTCCAGTTGTTAAGTTATTTTATATTTGTTATAGCTTTTCCTTTTAGCAAATTGAAGCTTAAAACCTTGAGTAAATCTTTGTTGGATCACAAATATACTACATGACCACGTTACTGTCACACACACACACAACTGAGCACACCTCATGTGCGTGCCACCCTTTCTTCACCATGATTCACTCTCTATGATGTGTGAGTTTTTTGGTATTGTTTGTGTGTGTGTTGTGTAACTATATATTTGTGATCCCATAAAGATAATCAAAATCATCTAGTAGCTCAATGCTACTTGTTATTAGTACTTCTACTACTGTGTGTTCCAGATTCCCTGTGTGAGGTTTGTCACTCAGGAAGTGCTCAGTTTTGTAGATGTTGTGTTATTGTATACAGCACGCACTCCATTAATTTATTGTATTGTTTGTAATGCAGTGCATATTGCATAAGGAATTATTCAGAATAAAAAAGTGTCTATTTAAAATAGACCCATTAAGAAAACATCCCATGCCATCCATCCAGGCAGATCTGTAGTTGTTAACCAGTTAATATTTAACCCACCCGCCTCAGCGCCTCTACCAAATAAATCCTAAACGTGTACTCCAGACAACTAAAGCCAAACCACTATTAGAGAGGAAGGAAAAGCCTTGACAGAATAAACTGTAAATTGAAGCTTTAAACCTTGAGTAAATCTTTATTAGATCACAAATATACTACAGTATACAGCAGCACACACAACACAATACAAAAAGAAACCACACGTGTCATGTGCATGCCACCCTTTCTTCACCATGATTCACTGCTATGATTGAGGATGTCTGTGTGTTTTTTGTATTGTTTGTGTGTGTACTGATGTAACACTAAGTAACTATATATTTGTGATTCTATAAAGATAATTAAGAAACTAGTAGTTCAATGCATCTTGTTTTAATTGTCTAGTACTACTACTGTGTGTGTGTTCCAGATTCACTGTCAGGAGGAAGTGATCTGTTTTGTAGATGTTGTTTACAGCACACCTGTAATTTATTTGTTTTCGGAGGATGATCATTTTCACACAAATAATAATGGTAATAATAATGGTGGTAAGCTTGACCTATCTATTTTGGTTTTAATGTAATGTTTAGACATTTATGTTAATGTTTTACTAGTGTATACTATATATACACATTTAAATATTTTCTTTTTTTGAAGAAGTACACTGCGTGCACTGCACTTACACTACTACTTCAGTTTGATGCAATTTAGTATTTACTGTTCTAAATAAATACTGTTGTTGTCTGCTGTGTTCAGACTTTGCCACATGTCCTTTTTTGAGATGATAAAATAAAAAAGTTCTTCTGACTGCTTGAATTTTTTATAATAATAATTAGGGAACTAATCGCGATGCATCGTAGAATCGAATCGTTGACATGATAATCGAATTGTGAGATCAGTGAAGATGTGCACCCCTAGCTTTCATCACAAGCATTTTGTGTAATGCACATTTTATTCTACTTCAAACCGAAATTCACTCATGCATCTAAATGCATTTTCACTACCATGTTCATCTAATATTGCCAGTCTAACAAATGATAACAAAATTATATTTTATATAATTATGAAGGGCTATGTGAATATTCTTATACAACATCCCCACGAATATATTTGTCTACGGAAAACATAATATGATTTTAGAGCATCCTGCAAAGACATGCACTGCTGCCTCAGATAAGGTAATGGCTATTGAGCCATTTAAAAGATTCAAACACCAGTGACAACTTACATATTTATATAATAAGCCTTCATTTTCTCAGTATTGATCACAATAACTCAGAGCCTGACATTGTTCTGCATACAATACTGTATACAATATTGTTCAGCCAAAATTGGAATCCAAAGGGATGCATTTTACTTAATCGAATAGCATTTTTTTAATATACATGTATTAGCCAAAATGCTTCTAATAAAAGCTATAGCTGTTTCAAAAGTGTATTTAAGTATGCACCGTGCACCAACATTTTAAACACAGCACTTAATCAGAGAGCCTAAGGTGCTTCTATCAGCTGGTAAAGACTCAATTTGTTAATTGCCAACATGGCAGCATTTAAAATGCTGGTGCACAGAAAAACGTTAACACTAAAACAGTGATCATTTTTAGTAGAAACATTTTTGCCAATACGTGTACCTGGCAAATATGTTGTTTCTATTCAAAAGATGTAATCCATCTATGTGCATTTCAATTTTGACCGGAAAATATCCCTTTAAGGCCAATATACTTATTTCCATTGTTACAGGGACTTGGGATTCTTAGTTTTTTCCTCTGGCTCCAAACAATAGTAATGCATTTCAAGGTAGATCTGCATCACAATAAGCATTTCCTAGCCGACATATTTTTGTGCACTCCTTATAAATTACTTGTTGACAGCTTAATGCCTAGCAGCAGAGTTGCTACAAATAAGAGAGCACATAGCACAGTCCTTGGAAAAAAAATGCTTAGGACTGTAATTATTGGACTGTAAAAGGATTCACCACATTAGACATTACCTTTTAACATTGAGTTACTTTGAAATGACAATGATGGTCAATATTCTCCACAGAAATGTTTACCAGTCAGGTGGCATTGTGAAGTAGCTGGATGGGGGCAGTGTAATACTTTGCAATATAAAATATTTAAATTATGTGTAGTTAAATACTTTTCAACACTTTCATAATTTATTTTGTCCCCTTTTCCTTTAATTTAGCTCCGAACATTGTTGAATTTCTAAATTCCACTGAGTTTCTATAAAGTAATGGGTGTTGCCATGTTTTAGCTTAAAGTGATGGTAAATCCAAGCCTATAACAAAACGCTAGGATTTACCATCACTAAAAAAAACACAACATTCGTTTCTGTCATCACTAAACTCACCCTATCTGTGCGGCAAGTATATCGCTAAGTCAGCGCCTCCGGACGCCCATGGCACAGCACTCTTCTCCAATGAGGTGACGTTTCTACCTCTAGCTGTGCTAGGATGTCAGTTGACACGCACGGCTATTGAGCGGCCGGAGGCTAATCTTTGCTTCTGTTCTGTGGTTGTGAGAGAGTAGCGGAGGTTCATCCATTCACTTAAAGGGACAGTACACTGTAAAATTGTTTTTATATGAATGTATTTCCAATTACTTGTTATACCAGCTGCAGAGTATAAAATTTATGAGAAATTGCATTTTTTGGTTTATGTGTGTATATTAAGTAGCTGGTTTGGTGCTTTTAAACCACAGACTATTACAATGGGTTGAGCTTCAGGTAATATCATATCTCATTATGTTATCACTTAGTGTACACACACTTGCTTCCTTATCTTATATTTGTATATTTGTCTGGAAAATTAAAGTTCAATACATAGAGAGAACAATGGAAAATTATAATTTTATTACTTAACTATCTCTTCTGCTGGCTGTGTTTACTTAGGCTATTCAATAGAATATACTCCAGTATAGAAACTTTCACAATAGGTTGGGCTACCACAGGCTAAATCAGCTATTTCAAAAGCCAAAAAAAGGGGTAAAGGAGCTACTTATAAACAATTTAAAACATTCCAGCAGGTAAAATGAATCATTGGGAACAATTTGAAGGGGGGGGGGGGATTTTTGGGTGAACTGTGCCTTTAAGTGACTCATGCAGCTTTGAATTGATCCAGCGCACAACTACCTTTTCTGGAATCTTGTTTGCTGAGCAACGCTGTTTGGATACAAGAGACTTTTTGTGGACACATACGGGGGTCAGACGGGAGGTCAATGACTGCTTATCATACGCAGGGAGACAGAGCTGTTTATATATGCTACCGATATATCCCACAGATGTGCCTTTTTCATACCTCATAACTGTTTGAGGTTGCAAAGTGTAAGTGTGTTATCATCTGATTTTTATATTAAAAGTTTTTCACTTGTACTACACTCAGATCTGCCGTTTGTGCTCCTGTTTTCTCTCTCTCTCTCTCTCTTTTTTGTTCTAGCACCACCCCTTCCTACCAGTAGGTCCTTTAAAAGGAGAAGCATCAAGGACTTTGCAAATCTTTTGGAATATATGTGTGTGTGTATATATACACACACTCACCAGCCACTTTATTAGGTACACCTTGCTAGTACCGTATTGGACCCCTTTTGGCCTTCATAGATTTAACAAGGAGTTGGAAACATTCCTCAGACATTTTGGTCCATATTAACATAATAGCATCACGCAGTTGCTGCAGATTTGTCGGCTGCACATCTGTGATGTGAATCTCCCGATCCACCACATCCCAAAGTTGCTCTATTAGATTGAGATCTGGTGACTGTTGAGGCCATTGGCGTACAGTGAACTCATTGTCATGTTCAAGAAACCAGTTTGAGATGATTTGAGCTTTGTGACATGGTGCATTATCCTGATGGAAGTAGCCATCAGAAGATGAGTACACTGTAGTCATAAAGAAATGGACATGATCAGCAACAATTCTCAGGTAGGCCGTGGTATTTAAATGATGCTCAATTGGTACCAAGGGGCCAGAAGTGTGCCAAGAAAATATCTCCCACGCCATTACACCACCACCACCAGCCTGAACCGTTGATACAAGGCAGGATGGATCCATGCTTTCATGTTGTTTACACCAAATTCTGACCCTATCTGAATCTGAAAGTCGCAGCTGCAATCGAGACTCATCAGATCAGGCAACGTTTTTCCAATCTTCTATTGTCCAATTTTGGCGAGTCTGTGCGAATTGTAGCCTCAGTTTCATGTTCTTATCTGACAGGAGTAGCACCCGGTGTGGTATTCTGCTGCTGTAGCCCATCTGCTTCAAGAATGGACGTGTTGTGCATTCAGAGATGGTATTCTGCATACCTTGGTTGTTACGAGTGGTTATAGTTATCCTATGACCTCAACAAGGCATTTTCGTCCACACAACTGCCGCTCACTAGATATTTTCTCTTTTCAGACCATTCTCTGTAAACCCTAGAGATGGTTGTGCATGAAAATCCTAGTAGATCAGCAGTTTTTGAAATACTCAGACCGGCCGGCCGGCTGGCCTGCCTGGCGCCAACAACCATGCCATGTTCAAAGTTACTTAAATCCCCTTTCTTGCCCATTCTGATGCTCAGATTGAACTTCAGCACGTCATCTTCACCACGTCTAGATGCCTAAATGCATTGAGTTGCTGCCATGTGATTGGCTGATTAGCAATTTGTGTTACCAAGCAATTGAACAGGTGTACCTAATAAAGTGGCAAGTGAGTGTATATCCTTTTTTTACATAAAGTTTACAATTGGTATCTGCTTAAGACATTATTATGTGTAGCATATATTTAATGTTTAACATCCCTCTAAGCTATCCAAAGCACAGATTAATTGCATAATTTAGCATAAAGTGGTTTTAAAATAATTTGTACAATAAACAACGAAAAACTTTTAGTATTAGCTAATTTTAGCCAGGTCATCTGTAAAATCAGCTGGGTGGTGCACCCACTAAATAGGCCCTGGGGAGAGCACTGATGTCCAGCTTGCAAAATGCTGAATAAATTCCAGTGCTGTGGTGAACAGAGAATCTTTGTAACGGTTTCCTAGGCCCTACAATGTGTTTCATTTGAGAACCCCATAATGCTCTGTAATTAATTATATACGCACAAATTATATATGCATACAGGTTCTAGCAGCTGATTTGTGGCTGGCTGTATATATATATATATATATATATACACACACACACACACACACACACACACACATATATACAGTTTGTCATTGGCTCACCCATGTGTTCAGTTAGAAACCAGTAATTCATTGCTGTCCCTTCTACAAATGATACCAAGAGAATGAAGCAAATTAATTTGATAATAGAAGTAAACTGGAAAGTTGTTTACATTTTTAAAGTTCTACCTAAATCTTGAAAGAAAGTTTTTGGGTTTCATGTCTCTTTAAAATACATTATAATCCAAAATGTTATCCTGAAACATAGATTAGTTTTAAATTATATGGCAAGATGCTGAATATTCATGGCTGCTGTAATTTTGGTAAATGAATTCCATTAATCCATTCACAATTTCATGCTCTCCCATAGGTTTCTGACAGATTATTTTGGACAATGTTTCTATTGTGAAGATATTATGTATTATTGGTTTTGTAGTTCTCAAAACTGTGAATTTGTGTCTGCAGAAATAACATGCCCTTTCTTCAAAGCAAAATGTTATAAAATGAACATTGAGTTGATAAATAGACATTAAAGGGACATAATCATGAAAGATCACTTTTGGGTTTCAGACAGAGTATACAATTTTCAGATTTACTTCTATTACAAGATTTGCTTCTTGCTATTGGAATCCCTTGTGGAAGGAGAGTAATGCTCTACTAAGGCCTAGCTGACTACATTGGGTGAGATAGTGACAAGCAGCTATCTCACAGTAGTGCATTGCTTCTGAGTCTACCTATGTAGACTTTTACACAATGAATAGCTAGAGAACAACGCAAATTCAATAAGAGAAGTCAATTGGAAAATTACTAAAAATGGCATGTTCTTTCTGAATCGTGAAAGTTTAATTTTGTCTTTACTGTCCCTTTAATGCCATTGCTCCCCTGCAAATCTGTGTACACAGAATTAACCCATACCAAGTTTCAAGAAGTTTACTGAATAGAAGATTGTTTGGAGTGGAATAGATCTGCACAAGAACTTAAGTGTGAGGAGGGAGGGGCAATAATTAAAAAATGAAAAATAATGTTCTTGTTTTACTTAAATAAAACTATTTTAAATCATTATTAATGTCATTATTTTTCTCCTTCCAATAAAGTACAGGTGAAAAGTTGAGCAAATAGGAATGATTAACCAATTCAATTATTCTAAAAATAAAAAACTATGATTTAAATCGGTCTTACTGATTAGTAATTTAAATACTGATTTAAATCAAATCCACCCTGATAGGATGGCTGCAAGAATTTAAACAAATAATATATATAATACAGAGCTTGACAAACATGGGCGCCAGAGCTCTACTTAAGCCTTAAAATTAGGCCCTAGGTGAACTGGATTGGATCCCCCAAGACACCCCCTATTAAAGGGACACTGAACCCCAAAATTTTTGTTTTGTAATTCAGAAAGAGCATGCAATTTCAAGCAACTTTCTAATTTACTCCTATTATCAATTTTTCTTTGTTCTCTTACTATCTTTATTTGAAAAAGAAGGCATCTATGCTTTTTTTGGGTTCAGTACTCTGGACAGCAATTTTTTATTGGTGGATGAATTTATCCACCAATCAGCAAGGACAACCCAGGTTGTTCACCAAAAATGGGCCGGCATCTAAACTTACATTCTTGCATTTTAAATAAAGATACCAAGAGAATGAAGAAAATTTGATAATAGGAGTAAATTAGAAAGTTGCTTAAAATTTCATGCTCAATCTGAATCATGAAAGAAAAATTTTGGGTACAGTGTCCCTTTAACATTAGCTGGTCAATGCCTGCTACTGTCAGCTAGTCCTAATATTTAACCCGGTGCAATTGAATCCTTTCTAGGTAGCTTGGCTGGGAACTACAAGTCCCAGAATGCAACACAGCCAAAGAGGGAGAGAGATCCAGTCTCCCCGGCATCCACACTTATAGAGAGTAATGCTGCCTTGTTTACCAGTTCTATGCACTCCATTTGTCTTTGAACCTGGTAATGCTTTCTCAGTGCTGGTCCCCTACAGTCAGTGTGCCTGAGGACCAGTTAATATACAGCCCAGTTTGTGATTGTACATGTGGAGCTGTCCTGCCGTCTGTGAGGTGCTCGTCACTGTGCAAAGGAAGGCACAGCACTGACTGTACAGTAGAGTAGGGCAGAAATACAGATATAATGCCACAGTGGTCTATATATAGTATATTATGCAATCCCTACTTTAGCACTACAGGTCTGCATTCAGTTCAGCGTCAAGCTGTATCATAGGAGTCAGATGGAGTAGAGATTAAAGAAGAGGGAATTAACCCCTTAGTGACCAGAGCACTTTTCCATTTTCTGTCCGTTTGGGACCAAGGCTATTTTTACATTTTTGCGGTGTTTGTGTTTAGCTGTAATTTTCTTCTTACTCATTTACTGTACCCACACATATTATATACCGTTTTTCTCGCCATTAAATGGACTTTCTAAAGATACCATTATTTTCATCATATCTTATAATTTACTATAAAAAAAATTATAAAATATGAGGAAAAAATGGAAAAAAAACACACTTTTTCTAACTTTGACCCCCAAAATCTGTTACATATCTAAAACCACCAAAAAACACCCATGCTAAATAGTTTCTAAATTTTGTCCTGAGTTTAGAAATACCCAATGTTTACATGTTCTTTGCTTTTTTTGCAAGTTATAGGGCCATAAATACAAGTAGCACTTTGCTATTTCCAAACCATTTTTTTTCCAAAATTAGCGCTAGTTACATTAGAACACTGATATCTTTCAGGAATCCCTGAATATCCCTTGACAAGTATATATTTTTTTTTAGTAGACATCCCAAAGTATTGATCTAGGCCAATTTTGGTATATTTCATACCACCATTTCACCGCCAAATGCGATCAAATACAAAAAATTGTTCACTTTTTCACAAATTTTTTCACAAACTTTAGGTTTCTCACTGAAATCATTTACAAACAGCTTGTGCAATTATGGCATAAATGGTTGTAAATTCCTCTCTGGGATCCCCTTTGTTCAGAAATAGCACACATATATGGCTTTGGCGTTGCTTTTTGGTAATTAGAAGGCCGCTAAATGCCACTGCGCACCACAAGTGTATCATGCCCAGCAGTTAAGGGGTTAATTAGGGAGCTTTTAGGGAGCTTGTAGGGTTAATTTTAGCTTTAGTGTAGTGTAGTAGACAACCCCAAGTATTGATCTAGGCACATTTTGGTATATTTCATGCCACCATTTCACCGCCAAATGCGATCAAATTAAAAAAATGTAAAATTTTTCACAATTTTAGGTTTCTCACTGAAATCATTTACAAACAGCTTGTGCAATTATGGCACAAATGGTTGTAAATGCTTGTCTGGGATCCCCTTTGTTCAGAAATAGCAGACATATATGACTTTGGCGTTGCTTTCTGGTAATTAGAAGGCCACTAAATCCTGTTGCGCCTCACACGTGTATTATGGCTAGCAGTAAAAGGGTTAATTAGGGAGTTTGTAGTGAGCTTGCAGGGTTAATTTTAGCTTTAGTGTAGAGATCAGCCTCCCATCTGACACATCCCACCCCCTGATCCCTCCCAAACAGCTCCCTTCCCTCCCCACCCCACAATTGTCCCCGCCATCTTAAGTACTGGCAGAAAGTCTGCCAGTACTAAAATAAAAGGGTTTTTAAAAAAAAAATGAAATTTTTTTTTAGCATATTTACATATGCTACTGTGTAGGATCCCCCCCTTAGCCCCCAACCTCCCTGATCCCCCCCAAAACCGCTCTCTAACCCTCCCCTCTGCCTTATTGGGGGCCATCTTGGGTACTGGCAGCTGTCTGCCAGTACCCAGTTTACAATAAAAAGTGCTTTTTTGGGTTTTTTTTTTGTTTTTTTCTGTAGTGTAGCTTCCCCCAACCCCCCACCCCCCACAAACAAACCCCCACCACCTTGCTGATTGTTTGGATTTTATTTGTTATTATATTTTTTATATCCCCATTTTCTGCAGTGTAGCGGTTCCCACCCGCTCCCTCCCCGTGCACGCGCCCGCCCCCACCCTCCCGTGCACGCGCGCGCGCCCCGTGCGCGCCCCCAGCCACCCCCGCCCACGATCCCGCCCCCCTTCAGATCCACCTGGCCATCGATGGCCGCCACCCGCCTCCCGGTCCGGCTCCCACCCACCAACGCAGGTAGCCACCGATCTCCGGTGCAGAGAGGGCCACAGAGTGGCTCTCTCTGCACCGGATGACTTAAAAAGGTTATTGCAGGATGCCTCCATATCGAGGCATCACTGCAATAACCGGAAAGCAGCTGGAAGCGAGCAGGATCGCTTCCAGCTGCTTTCCACACTGAGGACGTGCAGGGTACGTTCTCAGGCATTAACTGCCTTTTTTCTGAGGACGTACCCTGCACGTCCTCAGTCGTTAAGGGGTTAAACTTTTTTTTACCAATGCTACTTTTCTAATTTTCTATGGGATATACCAACAGGTTCCTTCATAACACGGACGTGTAATGCCTATTATTCAAGACAAAAATACCAGTGATATATATTAAAAACCCTGAACTCGGGTATATTTATGATGAACATTGGTGGTGTAATCAATGACTAGTGACGCAATATATAGTAGTAACAAATACACCAATATAAAGAAGTATCAGTTCTCATTAAAGGGATACTGAACCCTATTTTTTTGCTTTTATGCTTCAGATAGAGCGTGCAATTTTAAGCAACTTTCTAATTTACTCCTATTATCAATTCTTCATTCCCTTGGTATCTTTATTTGAAAAGCAGACATGTAAGCTTAGGAGCCAGCCCAAAAATGCTACCAAAAATGGGTCGGCTGCTAAGCTTACATTACTGCTTTTTCAAATAAAGATACCAAGAGAACAAAGAATTGATAATAGGAGTAAATTAGAAAGTTGCTTAAAATTGCATGCTCTGAATCATGAAAGGAAAAAAAAATGGGTTTAGTAACCCTTTAACCCCTTTGTGACCGAGGACGTGTCAGACACGTCCTACAAAAAATACCCTTAAGGACCAAGGGTGTGCCCGACACGTCCTCTAGGGTTTCAAGCACTGGAAGCGATGGTGATCGTTTCCAGACACTTTCAGGGTATTGCAGTGATGCCTCAATATTGAGGCATCACTGCAATACCCTTTTTAACCCACCGATGCAGAGAGGGCCACTCTGTGGCCCTCTCTGCATAGGCCATAAAAGGTGCTAATCGTTGGTGGGTGGGAGCAGTAGCAGGGAGGCGGGTGGGCGGACCATCTATGCGTTGATCTGGTTCCTGTCACACCGATGTATGAGAACTGAGTCAGGACTGCGGCGGGGGTGGGACACGGGGGGCGTGCACACGAGCCACATTTACATCAATATATTATTAAAATATGAGAAGGAGGGAGGGGGGAATAATAAATGTTGGGCAAGGGATCTGGGAGGGAGAGGGTGGGTAGGGTACTTAAGATGGCGGTGACAATTGTGAGGTTGGGGAGGGAAGAGAGCTGTTTGAGAGGGGTCAGGGAGTGATTAGGGGGTGAGATGTGTAAAGTGGGAGGCTGATCTCAACACTAAAGCTAAAATTAACCCTACAAGCTACCTAATTAACCCCTTACTGCTGGGCATAAAACAAGTGTGGTGCTCATCGGCATGTAGCGGCCTTCTAATTACCAAAAAGCAACGCCAAAGCCATATATGTCTGCTATTTCTGAACAAAGAAGATCCCAGAGAAGCATTTGCAACAATTTGTGCCATAATTGCACAAGCTGTTTGCAAATAATTTCAGTAAGAAATCTAAAGTTAGTAAAAAGTAAACGATTTTTTTTATTGATCGCATTTTTGGCGTTGGTGAAATGGATGGCATGAAATATACCAAAATGGGAGCCTATATCAATACTTTGGGTTGTTTAACTATACTAAAGCTGAAATTAACCCTACAAGCTACCTAATAATCCCTTAACTGCTGGAATAATACAAGTGTGGTGCACAGCGGCATTTAGCAGCCTTCTAATTACCAAAAGTAATGCCAAAGCCATATATGTCGGCTATTTTTAAACAAAGGGGATCCAGAGACACATTTACAACCATTTGTGCCATAATTGCACAAGCGGTTTGTAAATAATTTCAGTGAGAAACTTAAGTTTGTGAAAAAGTGAACAACTTTTTTTATTTGATCGCATTTGATGGTGAAATGGTGGCATGAAATATACCAAAATAGGCCTAGACCAATACTTTGGGTTGTCTACTAAAATATAAAAATATACAAATATAAAAGGTTTATTCAGGGTTTCCGGACAGATATCAGTGTTACAATGTAACTATGCTAATTTTGGGGGGGAAAATGGTTTGGGAAATAGCAAAGTGCTACTGGTATTTATTGCCCTATAACTTGCAAAAAAAGCAAAGAACATGTAAACATTGGATATTTCTAAACTCAGGACAAATTTAGAAACTATTTAGTATGGTGTTTTTTGGTGGTTGTAGATGTGTCAAAATTAGAAAAAGTGTGTTTTTTTCCTTTTTTTCCATCATATTTTTATATTTTGTTATAGTAAATTATAAGATATGATGAAAATAATGGTATCTTTAGAAAGTACTGGCAAGAAAAACAGTATTTAAAATGTGTGTGTACAGTAAATGAGTAAGAGGAAAATTACAGCTAAACACAAACACAGCAGAAATGTAAAAATAACTCTAGTCCCAAACGGTCAGAAAATTGAAAAGTGTTCTGGTCACTAAGGGGTTAACAGCAAAAAGTAGATACATTTTTATATACACATATAAACTCTGAAGGAATTCATGTCACGGTACAATTTTGATGCTTAATTTTAATTAACGTGCGTTTGATTAAACGTGACTTGAAGCAGATTACCAGGAGACTTAGTATGTCGTCATTTTTAAAAATTATTTTTAAGCCTTCGCAAGGCTACATAAAGAGAGCAGTAACCCAGATTACCTTCAAACAGCATTTAAACAACAGGTAACATTCCCAGTTAATTCCCCATTCAGGCAGTCCTTAGAATTGTTGCTACAGTGTTAAACCCAATTCTATGCAAACAAAAGGAAGGAAAATCTATTATTTTACTGTAGTATTATTGCTACATTTTACTTAATTTTGTAAATACATTAGCATTTCTATGTCATAAAGCTTCAATTACAACCCAAACTGCTCCATTTTATATTAAAGGGACACTGACACTAAAAATAAATAAAAATGTATCTGTAATGAAAATAATTACACTTCATAATGTACTTTCCATTAAAATGAATTGCCATTTTGCCGCAATCTTTATACAAAAATCTTTGTTTTGATCTTTATTCCCCCCCACAACTCATTTCGCCGAGTCCTATCCTGGTTGACAATCCAGGTAGGAATATGCAAACTGCAGCGGCGAAGCACATGTGCAAGATTACAAAATGTCATTGTTACATCATTGAGTTTCTCTCTATTGAAAGCCGCAAATCCGCTCTAGCTATTGCAGAGCGGGTGACAGACCTGTGCTGACAAGGTAAGTCAGAATTCCCACTAGTAATTACGAGCAAGTATTCGTTATGGGCATAACACCCATTCAATTACTTTGAAATTAGTAATATTGAAGACAAAAGATATTAATATTCTATCTTACATATTTAACTCCCCTAGACTGACAAGCATGCATTATAATTATAAAATGCATTGCTCTATTTAAACAAGGATTAATATTTTTTTGAAAAACATGCTCGATAATGATGGGGGTTTTTTTGCACATACAATAATTTGCGCAATTTAAGGGTACAGATTGCGCATTCGAGAAATGACTAAATAGACAGTTAATGAGATTCATAGAAATAGCATCCGATTGGAGAATTAAATCAACGCGTGTTCAGTCCATATTTGTGGGTTGTCTTGAGTGACATCATTACAAGAATTTAAAATTACATTTTAAATATGTTAAATGCATTGTTGGACTGTCAAAGTAGGTGCATTTTGTAAGTGTAGTCATTATAAGACTTTTTTTGTATATTTGTATTATTCACCAAAAAACAAAGTTTAGTAATCCCTTAAAGTTAAAAATAAAAATAAAAAAATCTCCAATTCAGCATAACAGTTAAACTCAAATATACTGTCAAGTAAAATGTTTCTTAAAGGAAATCCCAAATGTTTCCTTAGGATTGAGATAGATATCATATTGTGTTCTTTTCCATATTTTAAGATGTTACAGGGTTTAAAAAGCTTTCAGTCCACTGGGGCTGGATGTCTCTACTTTTTAAAGTTGAAAATCATTGATCATACAGTTGTGCTCATAAGTTTACATACCCTGGCAGAAATCTATTATGATTTATTGGCCATTTTTTCAGAGAATATGAATGATAACACAGAAACTTTTTCTTTCACTCATGGTTAGTGTTGTCTGAAGCCATTTATTATCAATCAACTGTGTTTACTCTTTTTAAATCATAATGACAACAGAAACTACTAAATGACCCTGATCAAAAGTTTACATACCCTGGTGATTTTGGCCTGATAACATGCACACAAGTTGACACAAAGGGGTTTGAATGACTATTAAAGGTAACCATCCTCACCTGTGATCTGTTTGCTTGTAATTAGTGTGTGTGTATAAAAGGTCAATGAGTTTCTAGACTCCTGACAGACCTTTGCATCTTTCATCCAGTGCTGCACTGACAATTCTGGATTCTGAGTCATGGGGAAAGCAAAAGAATTGTCAAAGGATCTGTGGGAAAAGGTAGTTGAACTGTATAAAACAGGAAAGGGATATAAAAAGATATCCAAGGAATTGAGAATGCAAATCAGCAGTGTTCAAACTCTAATAAAGAAGTGGAAAATAGGGATTCTGTTGAAACCAAACCACGGTCAGGTAGACTAATTAAAATTTCAGCCACAACTGCCAGGAAAATTGTTCGGGATGCAAAGGCAAACCCACAAATAACTTCAGGTGAAATACAGGACTCTCTGAAAACATGTGGTGTGGTTGTTGCAAGATGCACAATAAGGAGGCACTTGAAGAAAGATGGGCTGCATGGTCAAGTCGCCAGAAGAAAGCCATTACTACGCAAATGCCCAAAGTATCCCGCTTACAATATGCCAAACAGCACAGAGACAAGGCCTCAAACCTTCTGGCACAAAGTCATTTGAGGTGATGAGACCAAAATTTGAGCTTTTTAGCCAAAACCATAAACGCTACATTTTGGAGAGGAGTCAACAAGGCCTATGATGAAAGGTACACCATTCCTACTGTGACCCACGGAGGTGGATCGATGATGTTTTTGGGGATGTTGTGAGCTACAAAGGCACAGAAATTTGTCGAATTGATGGCAAGATGAATGCAGTATGTTATCAAATAGAACGCCTCATTTTCCACTTCTTGATTAGAGTTTGAACCTGCTGATTTGCATTCTCAATTCCTTGTAGATTTTTTTTATATCCCTTTCCTGTTTTATACAGTTCAACTACCTTTTTCCCACAGACCCTTTGACAATTCTTTTTCTTTCCCATGACTCAGAATCCAGAAACGTCATTGCAGCACTGGATGAAAGATGCTAATGGTCTGTCAGGAGTCCAGAAACTCACTGACCTTTTACACACACCACTAATTACAAGCAAACAGATCACAGGTGAGGATGGTTACCTTTAATAGCCATTCAAACCCCTTTGTGTCAACTTGTGTGCATGTTATCAGGCTAAACTCACCAGGGTATGTAAACTTTTTATCAGGGTCATTTGGGTAGTTTCTGTTGTCATTATGATTTAAAAAAGAGTAACACAGTGATTGATAATAAATGGCTTCAGCCAAACACTAAACCATGAGTGAAAGAAAAGTTTTTTGTGTTAATCATTAATATTCTCTGAAAAATAGCCAAGAAATCATAAATTCTTCCAAGTATGTAAACTTATGAGAACAACTGTATGTAGGGTGAGTCTTATTTGAAGAGGTTAATAAAATAATACAATTGGTGGTAAAGACCCACCAATTGCAAAAGAATACACTAGTAGCACTCTTAATTCCTATTAATTGTGAATGAAGTATTATTAAATGTAGTGTTTGGTGTATTTCATAGACTTATATTAAAATATAACAACTTTTATTAGTATAATTAAAAAATGGTAAGGATATAAAACCAAAAAACCCAAGACAAGGTCACCATGATATACCGCTATTGAGACAATATGAGGTTATTACAAGATAATAAGTAAAACATTTGCTTAGAAAAATGTTCAACTAGCAATTGTATCACAACACTTATAAAGCAACAAGTTACAGTTTAGCATATAACTGCAGCTAAGATCGTAGTATTTAAGCATTGTAACTTGAGATTATATCCTAGGTGTCTATGGACATTAGCTGCAGTTTCAATATTAGCAACAACTAATTTCAACACAAACATTTTCAATGATGCTTGATACATATGTTGCCAATCCATTTGTTACTTTATAAGTGGGATACAATTGCTAGTTGAACATTTTCCTAAGCAAATGTTTTACTTATTATCTTTGTGACTGTGCAAAAAATCATTAGATTGAGCTAAACGCACAATAAATCACCTTATAATATCTATCTGCTGTGGGAATAATAATATAATAACACAGCCAATATTATACCATATTAGTACTACCTAAGTACCAGTACAGTGATCTATTGTGCCATAGTGTGTAGTTTGATATTGTATTAAGGCATCAAGCAATAAGAACAGCTAACCTCATATTGTCTCAATAGCGGTATATCATTGATGACATTGTCTTGGGTTTCTGTTTTTATATCCTTACCCATTTTTAATTATACTAATAAAAGTTGTTATATTTTAATATAAGTCTGTGAAACAAAGTTACACCAAACACTACATTTAATAATACTTTATTCACAATTAATAGGAATTAATAGTGCTACTAGTGTATTATTTTGCAATTGGTGGGTCTGTACCACCAATTGTATTCTTTTGTTAATATGTTAGTTAATACACAGCACCTATCAGCCAAACTATAATACATGTTCAATCAGCTAGAAGATTGAAATAATAATATTTATTATAGCTGACTATCATTCCTAAGGTGTGCCATTGGTTCTGTTCCTTTACTTATTTGAAGCTGGTATACACACACAAATATATATATATATATATATAAATTTGTTTTTGTCTTTCTAAATCCCAAATTTCACATCTGTAACATCTTCGGATTTTGAGATATACCTGTAGGTAATCCTCATAAAAAATGCACAGACACACCCTTTTTCACCCCCTTCAGGATGTAATTCCAAAAATCCTTCCTTAGTAGGTGCCTACGTCATAAAAAGAAAGTACCTTCCAATTTCACGTTCCTAGGTTAAAAACGGTTTGAGCTGGGTGTTGATGAGTCAGTCAGGACTTCTTTTTATTTATTATATATATATATATATATATATATATATATATATTATATAGTATATATATATATATATATATATATATATAGTATATATATATATATATATATATATATATATAGTATATTATATACATACTTTGCTACAATATTTATGATGCATGTTATCCTCTTATTAAAATTAGTTTGGTAGAAATTAAGAAGCTTTCTATATTTAGCAAAATTAGCAACAAATTACATTTTCATGCAAATGTAATTATTTTTGGATTTTAGTTTAGCAGTAAGCAATGTTACTTACATATAAGCTATTGCATGATAGGGCATATTGATCTGGAATATATGAAAAGTCTGACAAACTAACACTTTAAATAAGAGCTGGTCAATCCCACTCCACAGAAAGCCATAATTCCAATAGTTAATGTTTCCTGTATTTTATGCATACACCTTTTAAACACAAGTCTATTTAACCTGGCACTCACATATGCCATTGTTGCATCCTCTCTTCAGAACTTATCAACGATTGAGATAAAAATAAAAAAACACAAATTTCTCATTTTGCCCAATTACATTTTAAATGTACAGCACATATTACAGAAAATCACTAGGATGTAAAAGTGTATCTATGAAGAATTGTTACCAAAACATTTAAATCAAATCCATAAATTACTATTGAATTTGCCATCAGCTGTTTAATGATCAAATAACAATTAGAAAAAATATTTTTGTATAAAAATATATCTGTTTACTATTTAAAAACATTTTGTCTATGGCTTGAATCTCTAAACCTGATACACCACACAACAAATAAACCCATCAGGGAGTAAAAAATAAAACCAGCACAAACTAAAAATGTACCTGCTCTGGCTGCAACACAACAGGAGTTGGATTTCCTGGAAAAACATCTAAGGCTCCAGGGTACTGATTTTCCCAAGGTAGTTTATTTTTTCCTTTCCCTGCACTAAGGATCCTTCGAGCAACAGGATCTATGTGAGGGACAATATTTCTTCCAGTATGGTCACCAGAATGATACTGTGCACTTTGAACACGATTGCCTGTCAAAAGCCAGTTTGTATCTGCTCCAGGTAAGTGGTGAGTACTTCTTGTCTGGGCAGATGATGGACATGGAAGCGCATATTCTATCAAACCTTGAGGTGTTATTCTGGGAAGGGTTTTCCGCGCAAGTCTTGCTTGAACTGCATCATATAGCCATCACCATTTTCTAGAAGCTCTACTGCATCTACAGCCTTAAGGAGACTACTTTTTTTCTGGCCATAGATTGCAGCCAAGACAGCAAAGGCCTCTAAGGCAGCATGGCGACACTTTCTCTTGCTATCTATTAAACAAGGAGCAATTTCACATGCTAAAAATGGCAAGACGAAATCTTCACTTGGGTAAGTCAATAATGAAATAATGCCAAATGTTGACAACTTCTTCCCTCACTCTGGAGTATTTGTGCTTTAGATGTTCAAGCAATATAGTCAACACTTTGAATGGTCCAACCACTTTCATTAGTCTCATATAAATTTTCATGTACTCTTGTTTAATAGTTATCTTACTGTCCCCAAGGACTTTTACTGTGGAAGCTACAACATGTGGAAGAAATTCATCCACACCTTGGCAAGGTTGATGACTAAACAATTAAGAACATCTAATGTGATGTGCACAACTGTAAAGTTTTATCATTCTAATAAGTTGCACAAAAACTAATGAGTCCAACCACATCTGAATGCACCACTGAGCTAAAGTCAAAGTCCTGAATGAGGTATTTTAGCTCCTCTATAGCAATGGTCCTAGACTTGTAGTCATCAAGTTCAAGAAGCCTGTAGTGAAGTTCTTGCGGAATTACTCCAAATCTGAGGTTGCTATTTTCAAGAGAAAAATGCAGGTTGTCTTTTGTTTTTCCAGGTTTGATTGCAGAACTCTTCTGATTATAAGAAAAAGGCCTAGTATGCAAACTGCTTCTTCGACCCTGGCGATTCCCCTTGCATGTCCCTAAAGAAACTGTCTTGTGTAAAAGACCTTCTTCTTGAAGATCCTGTTTGTATTTGTGAAAGATTATCTCCGTTAGTGGTGAAGGAAGCCAGTCGTGACATATGGATCTCCGCATGGCTGAGCAAATCTTTCAGATCAGTCTTCACATCCTACATCATGGCTTTGATAGACAAGAAAGAGCAGCCAACTTGGCTCCTCTGTTTTTTCAAGTCTCATTTTGTTCTCTAACTAGGAAACAAATAAATCAAGTGACAAAAATCACATTCCTTGAGATCATTATAAATAATGCCTGATAAAAGTGTCAGTTTTCCAGACACTCATCAAATGACCTGAAGACCTAGATGCAGAATTGCTCTTTTTAAAGATGATTTGACTGTACAAATAAAAGTTGAGACTGTCAAACAATGAATAGGGCATCATTTCATAGAATAAATATCCAGTAGTAGAAACAAACTCCCTGTGAATAAAAATGAGAAACTGTTAATAAAGCAACAATATTATTAAGATCACAAACATAGTGAAAGGGAACATAAAATGGAAAAAGTACACTCTTATCAATGTAGTGCAGATGATTAAATAAAGCTGTTTATAAAAAAAATAGATAAACTAAAACATAGATAGTAAACATTCATCTCCATTGCAGTAGAATTTTAACATGGGGAGAGAGTGAAGTGTAAGATAATTGTATAAAGCTTTTTAAGAAAATGTTATGGGAATGGTCAAAACAATCTGCTGTGTATCAATATAATTACTTTTTTCAAAGCACTGTAATGAAGTCTCCTTTATACAATGACTACTAGCAAAATTACTAACAAAGTATGCTTTCCTTTTCTGACAAAGAGACATTAAAGTAATTTTCTATATGTATAGTATTAATGTTATAGGTTAATAGCTAAACTAAAAATGAATGGTTTAAAACTGTCATTTGTATTAACAGAATCTGCATTGTTTTGCAGGCTATGGACATACACCTTTAGCCTTGAGTACTGTATTGCATTGCTGCCTTTATTGGAAAAACTAATATAAAAGAGCTCCATGTGCAGCTAAAGCAAAATGTTGCAGGGTGAGTTATTCTCAATCCTGCAATATCCATCCACTCTTTATGGGCAGTGAAAAACTAGCAAAAAGACAGTATTTTACACCGATTTGTATTGCTCAAAATAAAACAATTTATTATGGTCGAAAGTACAGTTTTAATCTCACCTACTGTTCAATTGCACTCTGTCGAAGCAGAATCTTTACTGGAAGCTGGTGTGTGGTCGCACACCTTCTGCCCTCAACACAGTAAACTCACAACAAAGCCTGAAATGTAGTGAAAAATAAGCTAAGCCACAACTACAGTTCACAAATATATATTAAAAAAACTGGATGAACATTTTAAATATATAAACGAAAAGCAACATTTTTTGCAGAAGATATTTTTCGTCAACATAAAACAAAAAAGAAAACCATACGCACCCTGTGGTTGTCAAGCAGAAACCACAGTAGACAACACACGCGAAAACTACGTGCTCACCGCTCCCTATTAGTTAGGGACTGCCAGCTTCCTAGGCTCACCGGTTGCTCTGCTGTGCTCCGATCATGTGACCATGTGATGCCACCTATCTACGGAATGCTGGAAAGGGACAGAACTCATCATAGCGCACTAATGCATTAAGACGTTAAAATGTTATTTTAATACAAGGCTTGACAAAAGTGTGATAACCTTTCTAGGCTTATATACTTAATACGTCATGTTCAGTGACTATTTGTTAATGTCCAATCAACTAAACCAGTGACTGTCTTTTTTATTATGTCTGTACTGCCCTGTAAATATATTCTACATAAAAGTTGCAAAATTACTTAAAAATAGCAAATAGATGAAATATCATAAATTTCATTTTTTTACACTTGTTTAGGCATTTTGTTTAAATAATTGTCCTGGGATGTATTATTTATGCACAACAGTTGTTAGGCTGGGCAGTTTCCTTTAACAAAGCAAAGCTGCCAGCTGTTATTACTATGTTTATTTATAAAATGTTTACCAGATAACAACACATTATGATTTCTCTAGTTTTCAAATATATCCTGGATATGCCAGAACTACATTACAAATTGCACAAGTAGTTACATTTTTACATAGCTATACACAGGCACAAAGTATTCTTTTTATAAAGTACACTCTTTACAAGACTAATTTGTTTGTAAAGATAGATGTTTCTTTTTAATGATCTCAGGTTGTTGTAGAATTTGGTATTAGACATAAGCTATAATTAATATACTGTTACAAAAGATAAACTAACGGAAAATAATAACACCAGCTTTACATTATAACTAGGGTGACCATATGCCAAAATATGGTCACCCTAATTATAACTCACATCAAATCAAGATCTCCGAATTTAAAAAAATAAAGGGGTTTAATACATCTCACACTATAAGGCTGGTAAGAAGACAACAAGACAATTAGATCCTGGGACTCTTTTATTTGACACATTTGGTTAATGACAAAAGTATATTTCTCAATGTGGCGCAATCATTATCTTTGACGTTTTTAACCGCCCTGAATCGGTATGGGAGGTCTAATCTGATGATCAAACTCATTCAAAATAAAAAATAATGTAAAAAATGATTGCCACAACATAGCCCCAGCAACTAATCCCGCTGTTCTAAAGTTATGCCTCTACCCGTAGGAATGTGTATACCTCGTCACTTTGTCAGCTGGTGGAGGCTTGTGGCGCTCATGCGCATGCGCTAGAGGCCCAAACTCCTTACAACAGCTGATGAGGAATTATGTGGCACCGCACGTTAATGGTTACAAAATCCAATGAACAAGCGGCGTGTCATTGGATTTTGTAACCAGAAACGGTACTGACATTGTTATATAGTGTTATATATATAATATATGAAGATATATGAATATATAGTATATATATATATATTTATATATAGTATATATATATAGTATATATATATATATATAGTGTTATATATATATATATATATATATATATATAACACTATATATATATATATATATATATATATATATATATATATATATATATATATATATATATATATGAACAGTGAATATGTGAAAATTGTCACTAGTACATGGTGTGTGTATTTACTAGTAACAGTTGACCGCGGTGTACATATTGTGCGACCCTTTCTGGTTACAAAATCCAATGAACAAACACGTTCATTGGGATTTTGTAACCAGTAACGTGCGCGTGCCACATCATTCTTTGAATCTTCGCATCAGCTGATGTAAGGAGTTTGGGCCTCTAGCGCATGCGCAGTGAGCGCCACAAACCTCCACCAGCTGATAAAACGTCACCGGAAGTGACGTAGTATACAAATGCCTATGGTAGAGGGATTAATTTAAGACACCGCCCCTGGTCTACATTTGCAAAGCATACTGGGAGTTGTAGTTTTTTATGTAATAACCATGTGAGTAAACGATATCTAACAACATATTCATTTTGAAACCCTCCATAATTTAAAGAGCTACATTAAATAATGTACAGTCTATGCGTAGACCCTGCAGGGAGGAGTCTACCCCAAGCCTGTGAATAGTTTAACGCGGTACATTTGTTCTTTTCCCAAGCCACATCAAAGTAGTCAAGCTGCAGACTGGAGCTCCACTCTAGACAGGAAACATGTGACCTCCACTGACTCTAGACAGGAAACATGTGATCTCCAGTCAAAGCTTTTTTTTTTTTAATCAACTTTAATGTAACAAACCTATAGACATTAGACAATCATTCTGAAAACGAAATATTTTGCAGCTTTCTTGTTCTTAATGTTCATTCACAGTGGTTTATGCTGATTCTCATTTATAAAGTAACCACTGTGACTGTCATTTATAAGGTAACCACTGTGAATGAGCATTAAGAACAAGAAAGCTGCAAAATGTATTTATTTATTTATTTATAAAATATTTTACCAGGAAGGATACATTGAGATTTCTCTCGTTTGCAAGTATGTCCTGGGATCACAAAACATTGCAAATGTACAAATATAAAGTTGGATTCTTATTCAGTCAGCTTCTTATTCTGCAATTGATTACAATTTGCAAAATAAAGATATCTAGCATTATTTTTATTTTAAATAAAATTATACACTTTCCAAAAACCTAAACAAACTTACATTTTATATAAAAAAATTATATTGCAATAATCAGATGGCAAACAGGGCATCCTTTTGATTGTTTCTAATAAGTAACTGATATTATAAAAGGGTTAAAATCCTTTGCGTCACTCATATGTGGAATATACAAGGCGTGAGCCTCTTTATGGGACAGTTGTTATCAGCCTTGTCCAACGCTCTTTATGGCAAACAAATTGGTGCCAACCTTGTCACTTTATATATGTTACCTTTTCTAAATACGTAATTGGTATTTAAAAAAAGGATAAAATCCTTTGGGCCACTCATTTACATACCTCCCAGCATTTGAAATGTGGTGGGTGGGGCTTAAAAAATCATAAGACCAAAGTAATATAAATAAAATTCTAAATAAAGTCATATTTTAATACACTTAGGCAGCAAATCAAACTCAAACTCAAACCACTGGTATGGCTATGTGAGCTATGTATTTAAGTAGCCTTTGCAAAGACATTGCTAAATATTTTTATCTTAATTGGACATTTAATAATAAATTCTTTAAAACTGCTCTCTGCATTCACCATTAATATTCTAGATTCTGGCCTTTAAAGTCAGCAAAAATGCACAGTAGCACGCTACATACATAGCATACACTTACACATGCAGATACACACACTATATAGCATACACTTATACATGCAGATACACACACACTACATAGCAATACACTTATTGTACAAATATGAAGTTGGATTCTTATTCAGTCAGCTTCTTATTCTGCAATTGATTACAATTTGCAAAATAAAGATATCTAGCATTATTTTTATTTTAAATAAAATTATACACTTTCCAAAAACCTAAACAAACTTACATTTTATATAAAAAAATTATATTGCAATAATCAGATGGCAAACAGGGCATCCTTTTGATTGTTTCTAATAAGTAACTGATATTATAAAAGGGTTAAAATCCTTTGCGTCACTCATATGTGGAATATACAAGGCGTGAGCCTCTTTATGGGACAGTTGTTATCAGCCTTGTCCAACGCTCTTTATGGCAAACAAATTGGTGCCAACCTTGTCACTTTATATATGTTACCTTTTCTAAATACGTAATTGGTATTTAAAAAAAGGATAAAATCCTTTGGGCCACTCATTTACATACCTCCCAGCATTTGAAATGTGGTGGGTGGGGCTTAAAAAATCATAAGACCAAAGTAATATAAATAAAATTCTAAATAAAGTCATATTTTAATACACTTAGGCAGCAAATCAAACTCAAACTCAAACCACTGGTATGGCTATGTGAGCTATGTATTTAAGTAGCCTTTGCAAAGACATTGCTAAATATTTTTATCTTAATTGGACATTTAATAATAAATTCTTTAAAACTGCTCTCTGCATTCACCATTAATATTCTAGATTCTGGCCTTTAAAGTCAGCAAAAATGCACAGTAGCACGCTACATACATAGCATACACTTACACATGCAGATACACACACTATATAGCATACACTTATACATGCAGATACACACACACTACATAGCAATACACTTATACATGCAGATACACACACACTGCAAAGCATACACTTACACATGCAGATACACACACACTACATAGTATACACTTATAGATGCAGATACACACACACTACATAGCATACACTTATACATGCAGATACACACACACTACATAGCATACACTTACACATGCAGATACACACACACTACATAGCATACACTTATACATGCAGATACACACACACACTACATAGCATACACTTATACAGGCAGATACACAGACACTACATAGTATACACTTATACATGCAGATACACACACATTACATAGCATACACTTATACACGCAGCATACACTTATACATGCAGATACACAGACACTACATAGTATACACTTATACATGCAGACACACACACACTACATAGCATACATTTATACATGCAGATACACACTTATACATGCAGATACACATACACACACTACATAGCTTACATTTATACATGCAGACACACACACTACATAGCATAAACTAATACATACAGCTACACACAGTTATGGATACAGATAGACACACACACTACATCATATATGGGTATCTGTTATTCATTGTATGGGGTCCTTGGGTTGGCAAGCACATTAGCTGGCAGTCTGCGGCTGCCCCTGTTCGTTACCGTGGTATTAGCACTGCTCATTGTATAAAACTGAAAGCATGCTAGTATTATCACCAGGGGTTAGACATCATCACTACCAGAGGTAGGTTAGAGAGGTCACCATTACCCGTGGTCAGAGTGTATACAGCCTTCTTACTCCTGCTTAACCCACACACCATTCCTTTTCCACAGGGAATCTAACAGGTATCTAACCCTGTGAGAGCAAAGCCAGCTGCTTCTGAGTATGGGCCCAATAGAATTTAAAAAAAAATAAAAAAATTTAATGCATGGGGCAGATCGGGACAGATGGCTAGCAACCCATGGACAGACCCCTAAAATCGGGACTGTCCCGCAAAAATCGGGACAGTTGGGGGGTATGCATTTATGTGTGTATATATACACAAGGCGTGACCCATCATAGAATAGACATGTTATCAGCCTGGCCCAGCATCCTTTATTGCAAACAAATTGGTGCCAACCTTGCAACTTCATATATTTTACCTTTTCTGAATAAGTAATTGGTATTTTAAAAGGGTTAAAATTATTTGGGCCACTCATTTCTGTATAGATATATACAGGGCTTTAACGCCATTTATAGAATAGACGTATTTTCAGCCTGACCCAATGCCTTTTAAGGCAAACAATCTGGTGCCATCCTTGCCACTTCAAACGTTTTACCTTTTCTGAATAAGTAACAGGTATTTTAAAAGGGTTAAAATCCTTTGGGTCACTAATTTTTGTGTGGATACATACACGGCGTGAAGCCCTTCATAGGATAAGCATGTTTTTAGCCTGGCCCAATGATTTTTATAGCAAACAAACTTGTGCCAAACTTGCCATCTCATATATTTTAACTTTTCTGAATAAGTAACTGGTCATTTGAAAAGGTTAAAATATTCTGGGCCACTCATTTACATGTGGAATATACAAGGCATGAACCCTTCATAGGACAGACATGTTGTCAGCCTGGCCCAATGCTCTTTATGGCAAACAAATTGAAATGGGTGACAACCTTGCCACTTCATATATTTTACCTTTTCTGAATAAGTGGTATTTTAAAAGGGTTAAAATCCTGTGGGCCACTCATTTTTGTTTGGATACAGGGCATGAGCCCCTTTATAGCACAGACATGTTCTTAGCCAGACCCAACGCTTTTTATGACAAACAAACTGGTGCCGACCTTGTCAAATCACATATTTTACCTTTTCTAAATAGGTTACTGCTATTTAAAGGGTTTCTTTGCCATATACATCTTTGGGACAGTCTGAAAACACTTGGATTGTACAAAGGGGCTCACGCCCTATATAACCACACAGAAATCAGTGGCCCAAAGGATTTTAACAGTTTTAAAATACTATTTACTTACTTAGAAAAGGTAAAATATATAAAGTGGCAAGGTTGGCACCAGTTTATTTGCCATAAATAGCGTTGGGCCAGGCTGAGAACATGTCTCTCCTATGATGGGGCTCACATTCTGTATATATCCACACAGAAATGAGTGGCCCAAAGTATTTTACCCTTTCAAAATACCAGTTACTTATTCAGAAAAGGTAAATGTATAAGATGACAACATTGGCACAGGTTTGTTTTCTACAAAAAGCTTGGGGCAGGCTGAAAACATGTTTATTCTATGAAGGGGCTCACTCCTTGTATATGAAGGGGCTCACTCTTTGTATATATCCACACAGTAATGAGGGCCCAAAGGATTTTAACCCTTTTAAAATATCTGATTCCTTTTTAGAAAAAGGTAAAATATATGGGGTGACAATAGGGTTGCCACCTTAGGCATGTTTTCCTGGACACTTATGAGTTACACATGCTGCAGGGTATGCAGGTGTTTTGTGTTTCTGGACAGCACTATTCATATTCCTCCCTGCACACCCTGCAGCATGTGTAACTTATAAGTGTTCTGTATTTTAAGGGACGGGTGGTAACCCTAGGTGACAAGGTTGTCACCAGTTTGTTTGCTTCAAAAAGCATTGGGCCAGGGTGAGAACATGTTTATTCTATGGAGAGATTCACACCCTGTATATATCCACAAAAAAGTGAGTGGTCCAAAGTATTTTAACCCTTTTAAAATACTAGTTACTTATTCAGAAATTTAAAAAATATATGAAATGGCAACGTTGGCACCAGTTTGTTTACTATAAAAAGCGTTGGGCCAGGCTAAGAACATATTTATCCAATGAAGGGACTCACTCCTGGTATATCACTCCTGGTATATATCCACACAGTAAAGAGTGGCCCAAAGGATTTTAAGCCATTTGAAACACCAGTTATTTATTTAGAAAAGGTCAAATGAAGTGGCAAGGTTGGCAATATTTTTTTTCCATAGAAACCATTGGGCCAGGCTGAAAACATGTTTATCCTATGTAGGGCTTCACGCCGTGTATGTATCTACACAGAAATTAATGAATTGTATATCAATGAGATAGGTATAGAACTGCCTTATTCATCAAATTATGGTTCCATCTATAACCCATACACTCATATTCCATAACCCTTTCGTGACAGGGTTAAAGTGTCTACATCGGAACACCTGTTCCGATGTAGACAAATTGAAACTACGCGATCGTGCATACGATCGCGAGATTTCAATTATTGGATCGCATCTGGGGGGCGTCCCTACAACCCTAGGAACGCCCTCCAGACCGCGATCAAGTCCTTGAAGCGCAGAAGGCTTCAGGACAGCCGTTTGATATGACGTTCTATTCCGTCATAACGGCTTTAAAGCCCAGTGTAAATATGACGGAATAGAACGGCATAACGGCGTTAAAAGGTTAAGGGAGTGCAGGGGGTGCCCTAGTGGTTGGTATACAGTGTAATCCCAAAGAAAAATAAAAATAAAACCACTATTTGGCACACACTTAAACACATAGGTAGATCCGCAGAAAGGGAGCCAAAAAAATAAAACAACTTTTACTGTCAAATATTAAAATACAAATATTGGAGCATCTGGATTAAACACACTACAATTGTCTATTCAAAATAAGACAATAATCGTTGAGGCTCTAAGTTTGCAAAATTAAGCAGATTCCAACACTGTCAGAGGCCCATTGTTAGATGTCCACCGAGATAGAAAAAGATCCCTAAAAAACTACTGACTATGATTTGGTGCTACCCACATAGGTAGGTGAAGGGTGGGGCTTATCAGACTATCTCTTGGTAGGCAGCTGCTTACAATTATTGTGAAAAAGATACGGCTTGCAGTGACTAAGGAATGGCCAGAATTAACCTGTATATCAATCACAGAGAGCACGCAAATAAAGTATAACTATGTCCAGATTACTCACAGGCAGGCGAACACCTAACGCATGTTTCTCCTGGGCTTTTTTAGAGCCTCAACGATTTGACAGTAAAAGTTAAGTTTTATTTATTTTTTTGCTCCCTTTCTGCAGCTCTACCTATGTGTTTAAGTGTGTGTCAAATAGGGGTTTTCTTTTTTCTTTTTTGGGGGGGATTACAAAATATATGAAGTGACAAGGTTGTCACCAATTTATTTGCCATAAAGAGTAATGGGCCAGGCTGTTAACATGTCCATTGTATGATGGGGTTCACGCCCTGTATATATCCACATATAAATGAGTGGCCCACAGGATTTTAACCCATTTCAAATTTCAGTTACTCAAAATTGTGCCATCTGTTTATTGCAATATAAGATGATTTTTTTTTATAAAATGTAATTTTGTTTAGGTTTTTGGAAAGTGTATTATTTTATTTAAAATACAAATAACTGTAGATATCTTTATTTTACCAATTGCAATCAGTTGTAGAATAAGAAGCTGACTGATTAAGAAAAAAACTTCAGCCTTGTACATTTTGCAGCTTTTCATTCACAGTGGCTACCTTATAAATATGACAATCGTCATAAACCACTGCAAAATGTTTCGTTTTCAGAATTATTGTCTATATAGGTTGTTTGTTACATTAAAGTTGATTTAAAAAAAAAAAAAAAAAAATTTGAGTGGAGGTCACATGTTTCCTGTCTAGAGTGGAGCTCCAGTCTCTGCAGCTAGACTCTTCTCAGCCACTTTGGTAGTACCCGGAAGTGACGCATATACTTGACTGTGTTTTGGGTTATGCCAAGAGGAGAGGGCGAACCGGGGCGGACTCGGTTCGGTTGGCTCCCAAGTGCCAGGTTTGTGACACAGGTGTCTGCTTCTATTGCCTACTCCCTCTGTGCTCACATTTGGCTTCCCAAAGAAAATAAGTCATGTGTAAAGCTCAAACCTGCATATAAGGGACATTAAACTCAAGATGTAGTTCTGCATATTATGCATAGTAAAAACACTTTACGTTTTCATTTTTTTATGCATAATGTTTCTTTACTCTGGGCTTAGTATATGGAAATTACTTGATCAGTGCAAGAGCCCATTATTAGCTATCCATAAATGACCATATGAGACAAGATAAACATACTTGTCTCCTATGGACTGCAAAAAATGCAATTGTTCTAAATACTTTAAAAACATATCATTTATATGCAGGCTGTTTGTAATGTAGTGACTTATTGCTGATGTATGCATATATAAAACAACTAATATCCTTTTAAAAGGAAATAGTTATTTTATCTTTGATGTTAAAGAATCTGGGGATGTACTAAAAGGAATGACAAGGGTGAATGACAAAATGGAATGCCCATAGACTTTAAAGGGACATAAAACCCATTTTTTTTTCTTTCATGATTTAGATAGAACATCACATTTTAAACAACTTTCTGATTTACTTCTATTATCATATTTTCTTAGTTTTCTTGTTATCCTTATTTGAAAAGCAGAAATGTAAGCTCAAGAGTGTGCATGTGTCTGCAGCATTATATAGCAGCAGTTTTGCAATAATGTTATACATTAGCAGGAGATCCCTAAAAAACTACTGACTATGATTTGGTGCTACCCACATAGGTAGGTGAAGGGTGGGGCTTATCAGACTATCTCTTGGTAGGCAGCTGCTTACAATTATTGTGAAAAAGATACGGCTTGCAGTGACTAAGGAATGGCCAGAATTAACCTGTATATCAATCACAGAGAGCACGCAAATAAAGTATAACTATGTCCAGATTACTCACAGGCAGGCGAACACCTAACGCATGTTTCTCCTGGGCTTTTTTAGAGCCTCAACGATTTGACAGTAAAAGTTAAGTTTTATTTATTTTTTTGCTCCCTTTCTGCAGCTCTACCTATGTGTTTAAGTGTGTGTCAAATAGGGGTTTTCTTTTTTCTTTTTTGGGGGGGATTACAAAATATATGAAGTGACAAGGTTGTCACCAATTTATTTGCCATAAAGAGTAATGGGCCAGGCTGTTAACATGTCCATTGTATGATGGGGTTCACGCCCTGTATATATCCACATATAAATGAGTGGCCCACAGGATTTTAACCCATTTCAAATTTCAGTTACTCAAAATTGTGCCATCTGTTTATTGCAATATAAGATGATTTTTTTTTATAAAATGTAATTTTGTTTAGGTTTTTGGAAAGTGTATTATTTTATTTAAAATACAAATAACTGTAGATATCTTTATTTTACCAATTGCAATCAGTTGTAGAATAAGAAGCTGACTGATTAAGAAAAAAACTTCAGCCTTGTACATTTTGCAGCTTTTCATTCACAGTGGCTACCTTATAAATATGACAATCGTCATAAACCACTGCAAAATGTTTCGTTTTCAGAATTATTGTCTATATAGGTTGTTTGTTACATTAAAGTTGATTTAAAAAAAAAAAAAAAAAAAAAAAATTTTGAGTGGAGGTCACATGTTTCCTGTCTAGAGTGGAGCTCCAGTCTCTGCAGCTAGACTCTTCTCAGCCACTTTGGTAGTACCCGGAAGTGACGCATATACTTGACTGTGTTTTGGGTTATGCCAAGAGGAGAGGGCGAACCGGGGCGGACTCGGTTCGGTTGGCTCCCAAGTGCCAGGTTTGTGACACAGGTGTCTGCTTCTATTGCCTACTCCCTCTGTGCTCACATTTGGCTTCCCAAAGAAAATAAGTCATGTGTAAAGCTCAAACCTGCATATAAGGGACATTAAACTCAAGATGTAGTTCTGCATATTATGCATAGTAAAAACACTTTACGTTTTCATTTTTTTATGCATAATGTTTCTTTACTCTGGGCTTAGTATATGGAAATTACTTGATCAGTGCAAGAGCCCATTATTAGCTATCCATAAATGACCATATGAGACAAGATAAACATACTTGTCTCCTATGGACTGCAAAAAATGCAATTGTTCTAAATACTTTAAAAACATATCATTTATATGCAGGCTGTTTGTAATGTAGTGACTTATTGCTGATGTATGCATATATAAAACAACTAATATCCTTTTAAAAGGAAATAGTTATTTTATCTTTGATGTTAAAGAATCTGGGGATGTACTAAAAGGAATGACAAGGGTGAATGACAAAATGGAATGCCCATAGACTTTAAAGGGACATAAAACCCATTTTTTTTTCTTTCATGATTTAGATAGAACATCACATTTTAAACAACTTTCTGATTTACTTCTATTATCATATTTTCTTAGTTTTCTTGTTATCCTTATTTGAAAAGCAGAAATGTAAGCTCAAGAGTGTGCATGTGTCTGCAGCATTATATAGCAGCAGTTTTGCAATAATGTTATACATTAGCAGGAGCACTAGATGGCAGCACTATTTCCTGTCATGTAGGGCTTCAGGCATGTGCACGCTACCTACCTAGGTATCTCTTCTACAAAGAATAACATGAGAATGAAATAAATTTGATAATAGAAGTAAATTGGAAACTTTTTAAAAATTGTATCCTCTATCTGAATCATGAAAGACATTTTTGGGGTTTAATGTCCCTTTAATAGGATGAAAAGTTCAAAGTGATGTAGCAACAAAACTATGAGACATCTAATAGATATTTATCAGATATATTCCCCAGGTACAGTAGCACATTCAGAAAGTGAGATTAGGTGAGATTATAGCTGCTTTCTATAGAATGACAAAATGTAATGCCCCTAGACTGTAATGGGATGTAAAATTAGAAGTGCTATAACAACAAAACTATGAGACATCAAATAGATATTTACTGGATATGTTCCCCAGGTTCAGTAGCATATTCTGAAAGTGAGATTTACGTGAGATTATAGCTGCTTTCTATGGAATTTTTTCTGTGATTCAAACTATTATTATTATTATAACATTTGGAAGCCCACTCCTGTCTACTGATACAAATGTGGGAGTTGTTTAGCTTTAGGGGCTTTTAAAAGTCTTCCCTTTTGATATAAATACATATGTGGGAATTGTTTCTGTCTACTATAGAGTAGCTAAGTGTTTACTTTTACATATTTCTCTAGTTTCAGTCTATGTTGAAAGGTGTGTTATAGTCGAAAAATGACATGGTCTAATTTGCTACTGCAAATTGTATTGGTGTGACTATTATATTAGAATGTTATCAGAAAACAGTCTAATCCTATTGCTATACTTAATACAAAAGCCAAATAAAGGCAGTTAATATATATCCACAGCTGCATATCTAATGCTCATACATCCTGGGGCCCCCTCCCCAGATCACAACGACCACCTGGCCCACTTGAACTCGACTCTCTCCCAGCCATTGCCTTAATCTGCATAGTCCAGTCATCACCAGAACATCCACACTCTGTTCATTTGATGACATTATTACTACACGTAATCTGTATCAGCTGCATTGATTTAAATCAGTGGTTCCTGGAGGGTGGTGGGATTACCTAGGGGGGCACTAATAGGTGGAAGTGGGGCACTGGGATTACCATAGGGGGCGCTAGTAGGAAAGAAGTGGAAGAGGATGCAAGTGGGCCCCTCCAAGAATAATTATCGTATTGTGTTGTTCTTTATCTTAGATGTCCGAAGCAAAACAACTTTCTCACTTTGCATTTGAAGTTTTACTGCTCTTTGCCAAGGCTTCTTCTTCTAAGATAGTTTAGGTTTATCAGTCACTTATACTTCCTCTCACTACAATAAATTGCAGACACTTGTACTGTAGGCTTGCATTCTTTGTTTTGCAAGCGCTGTACATTAGCACGGATTATTAACATTAACTGCACAGGTTAGAATTATTGTGTTATCCTCACACAAGACACAACTAAGACTTTAATCCACTCTCTCATCATTTCCCGCCTTGACTATTGCAACTCCATCCTCTCCGGCCTCCCTAGCTGCTGTCTATCTCCCTTACAATCCATAATAAATGCCTATGCCAGGCTAATCTTCCTTACTCGTCACTCCTCATCTGCTGCACCTCTCTGCCAGTCCCTTCACTGGCTTCCTCTAACCTCCAGAATAAAACATAAAATCATGACTCTAACTTTTAAAGCTCTCAATAATACTGTTTCACTCTATATCTCTGACCTAGTCTCCAGATACTCGCCCTCCCACCACCTTCGCTCTGCTCATGACCTCTTTCCTCCTCTCTTGTTACCGCCTCACATTCCGGTCTACAAGACTTCTCTCCATACTGGCCACTATTTTGTGGAACTTTCTGCCTTGCGCTAAACGACTCTCCCCTAGTTTTCAAACTTTAAAATGCCCCTTCTCTACTGTTTAGGGACGCATATAATATACACTAACATTTTCCTATATTAGTCCCTCTCCTCCTTTAGCTTTCCCCTTCAACCCACTTAGCATGTAAGCCTACAAGCCTAGCTGCTTTGTAGATCACCTTGATGAGAGATAATTTACAACAGTGAAACTCTTGGCAGGACCCTCTATCCCTTTGAATCCCATAACTGTCACCTTGCATATTAGACCCATGTCTTTGAACCTGTTGACGCTCTACAAATAACTGATAATAATATGGAAGGAAACACATCAAAGGCCTGCTGTGCTTGTCTGAGTAGCTTTGTGCACAATCAACCATCTAAGGTATTTAATCGCCATGTGGCTAAATGTAGCCACCAATCAGCAAACGCTACCCAAACAATAGGCCAGCTCCTAAGCTTACATTCCTGCATTTTCAGATAAAGATACTAAGAGAAAAAAGAACCATTTATAATAGGAGTAAATTACAAAGTTGCTTAAAATTGTATACTCTATCTGAATCACAAAAGAAAAAAAAACTGGGTTTCATATCTTTTTAAAAATAAATCAGCGGGGGCGGAGCCAACTTCTGAAGCGGCAGGACGCATCTCAGTGAAGCTTCTGGTCTTAGTTCTATTTTATATGTTATTTTGACATAATTAACCAGCCAATATTAACTTATCTGGATGAAGACATTTAGAGCACATTACCTACGAGAATCAGGAGCTGATTTCTGACTGCTCACCTGACCTACGCTCTTCAGAAAGTCACGCGGCCTACTTCTGTCTTTTTCCTAGAGGACTAATTCATGAGTCTAACCTACCGCGTGTCTGGGGCTACCACATGAATCCCCCCCCCCGCCTTCTGGGTTACGGAGTAGTACTCCACATTACTACTACAAAGGTTAATAACTTTTTCAATCCTAAAGGGGAATCATCTATTCTGCTACCGAGGCTGTAACATTCCCGAGCCGCTGAGAGCCTGCCCTGAGTATGGAGGCTTTAGATAGATGGGAAAGTAGGATGGTTCAGCTAATGGAAAACCATTATAAGAACTTAAAGACTGAGCTATATAACCTCCTTTTATCCCGAGATCTACAGAGACTATCCAAACTGTGATAACAAAAGGGTCCATTGAGGAGTACGGCAACAGATCAACGTCACACATAACAGACCACAGCGGTGAGGAATCTGTAACTTCAGAAGCCCTGACATGTGACTCCAATTTGGATCAAGTGCAAGCTGTACCTAAAAAGGGGATAGCTGAGGAAGTTCTACCCGACCTCATGGAGGAATTCCTTACCGCATCTAATTACCACCGAGCTACAGTGATCAACTTCAAGGAAAGGAAGGGGGACTCTGCTGAGACTGCAAATCCAATCCTCCACACTCTATCTGTGGTTGATGCAACTTACCCTCTCCTAGTTTTTACCAACACCGGGGTCACTTCCACGGATTGGAGATGTGCAAGTGGCAATCGATCCCTGAACTGTCCTAGATGGTGGTGGCGCAATCCGGAGATTGTGAAACCCGTAAGTATTTACCAGGTTCTCTGAAGAGGTGTGGGATAAAGACTACCTCATTCCGAGATCGGGGTCTCTTTTCCTGCTGGAACCAGAGAGAAAATGTTGGGTGGCGATACATGATCCCAGCGACACTATTAGTTTTTAAGAGCCTAGCAGGCTTCCCTGTCCTGGAGAACTTTCCGAGACTTTTGCATCAAATATGGTTTGACTATGTCATCCCAATACCACATCTGCTTCCCATACATTCCCTTTGCCTATTAAGCCCAGGGACTTTAGATGCTTGGGTGTATATGGGCTCAATGTTTATAATGCAAGCTAAACATGGCACAAGATGTTAATGTTTAGGCTGTTGTGTTTTACTGTTACATTTTTTACATGTAGTAGTTGTTATCCCCATCCAGTGGGTTCAGGTTGATTGCTACTTATGTTTTTAGATAAGAGAACTATTACACAGTTGGACTGACTTTTTAACTCTGGTTTCCCATTTTATTCAAAATACCATTAAGCCAGCTAACAATGGACATGGTATAGGTTTTGTTTTATCTTAGCCCCATAGCTTTTTTTTTTTCTACAACCCGAAGTGATGCAACAAGTCACTAAAATGACATATTAAATTAAATTACTAGAATTCATTATTTATTCCTATGGAACAGTATCTATTACAGCCTAGATACTCTGTGTCTACATTTTCCAATTCTTATGTGATATAGCTAGTTATTTACAGATGAATGCATAGCCTCCTAGTCTATCATATAATGATATTTCAGCCTAATCATAGCTTCTTTGACTTTTATGACATACTTCTATAGATGGTTCCCCCATAATTGCTTCTCCTATGCTCCTGTTAATTTCTAGAGTGTGATCATTTGTATTTCAATTGATAATATAATACCTTATTCTACGTTTATGCTCTTAATATATCAGTAGCTAGTCTACCTTACGAAGGTCCAAAAGTGGCCACCTCAAAAGCTAATTTTCCTCCAGATTATAGAAGTCTTTTTAGGTCCAAGAGTGACCGTATGTGTCAAATGAGGAAATTCTTGAAGAAAAAATATATATAAAACGGAGGTTCCAGATGTATACCTATCATGTATTTCTATATATCATCTCAATTTAGCTCTTTGACTGTTGTTAACAGGAAACTCTTCTTGTTCTTGTTTTGTTTTTCTTGGGTAACCCATTTATGTTGTACTGTTTGCACAACCTCAATAAAATATTATAAATATAAATAAAAAAAAACAATAAAAGTTTTTAACACCCCTTCTGTCACTGAAAAAAATAAAAGTAAATCAAGGGGCGGAGTCTAGCCTGACTCTAAGATGGACATCTCAGCTAAGAGCTCAGTGCAGCACTCAAACATATAGCATCTCAAACCAGCCAGACCGGGTTCCCAACCGACAGCCAGCTAAAGATGAATAGCCCCTAGCACCCGAGAGACCGCTGTAGCTAGTCTTACTGCTCGGATCGCATAGTTCGGAACACAATAAACTTTTGGCGCCAAAGCTCCAGTAACCCGGAAATAAGAAGCTCACGCTCCGCAACACAGAAGGGCCAGATCATAGCCATAATTAGGGTCGGTGAGTCTGGGTAGCGGGCCGAAGTCGCAGCTCAATAACAGCTGATCTGGATGTGGGGAGGTGAATGCCTGAGAGCCGGTAAAATGAAAGAGACCTCTAACGCTGATCTGCTATGATCCCTCCTGGGCCCCTTCATGTGCAGTCTCAGCAGTCCTGGCAGATCAGCAGAAGACCACACCAATTCACCCAGGTATATGTTAGGTATAATAATGAGGTTAAGGATAGTTAGAGGATTTGTGGCATTAAAATCAAGTGCTGAATTAGGCACTGTAATATATCAAATACATTTTTAAGAAAATAACACTTTTATTAACATATATATACAAAACGAACAAGTTACCATAATATGGATCATTAAGAAATGGGTATAGGACTTCCATTCCTAATGTGTCATGATATAAATGATCCAACAGATAATTTAAAAACAAAGGGGCTAAAAAAGGGGCTAGGTGTCCTGGGTAGGGTCCTAAATATTCGAGAGAGCGGTGAAAAGAAGAGGATGTGTGTGGTGTAAGCAATCATGGCAGTGCCAAATAAGCTATGCGCTCAAAAGGCTTCGTCCTGCCTGCGTACTGCTGGTGATTGAACCTAGTCAGACAATTTCTAACTGCTTCCCTATGAACTTTCACACATTCACAGTATTATCACAATCCTCTTTATGTGTATTCGTCTAATAAAGGGCGTGTAACTATGTGGGATACAATCCCTATCTAAATTCACTCAATGGCTTGCTAGATAGATCTAAGATACAATGTATCGCAATGTATTAAAACTGTTTTAACAACCTAAGTAAGGGATAATGCTCAGGACCTTTCTTGATGTTTGTATGTGTGTAAGGTATCACACAATGTGTCCATTTAGGATATCACAACAACGTGTCCATTATATGAGAAACAACTCCCCAGGGAAGGATTAAGTTCAAATTGCAGCTAAGAAGCAAGCCGTAGCTCCCACAGTAAAGGATCCCTCACGCAGACCACACCCACCGACGCGGCGTTTCGTCACCTTGTGCGTGACTTCATCAGGGCATAGGGCCGGCCCAGCCATTCAGTCCGCCTGATATAGTCTCCGGTTGCCATGGTAATGGCATGTGTATGCGGAAGTGCTAATCGCATAGAAATTATGGCGATCACGTTTGTGAATTGATATTCAACTGATGTAAGGCATTTACATATTTAATATCCACAGGTTTATGGTCAATGAACCATCTTCTTAAAATGTTTTTTATTGTGTACTATCTGTTTATTAATAACGTTAGCAAGACATTAGCCCATGCAAAATGAGCAAAACAATAATCCATAATAAGTCACTGTCATAACGTTTATACTGAACATATTGTTTTTAGACATTTTCACTCATGCAAAGTAAGGGAACATTAACCCTTACGGAGTCACTATCAGAAAATATATACTGACCGTATTATCTCCAGGACCTTATCACTGGTTTGTAAAAACCCATTCAGATTAATTTCATATCTACCACGCATCGCTTATACAAAGTGGTTTCCATGCTCTTTCCCCCGAATATATATATATATCATGAAACTGCTCCTGGAAGCATTAAGGACAGGAGGCTGTTACTTCAGAGGTCTCCTTGAGAAGTCTGCCTGAGGGACTACATGTGTATCTTGTGTGATCATTCTGTCTGTACTGAAGTCTGAGAGATCCTAATCGAAGTACCATACTCCCATGAGTCACTAAGACTCCAACCATCGGAAAAAGTTTCTACCAGGCAAAGATCGTATATACCAAAGCGACGGAATCCTGAGAAGGAAACCAGACCTTCCTGTTTGAACCGATATACCTGTGACACTTGGACCAGTGGTCACTACAGACAAGACAAAGATACTTCCTATATGAACAAACCTTACCTCATACGATTGGGGTAACATCTGGTAAGGAGACATCCTTTTACCTATCTATATATCCGAAAAGACAAGCTATAGAACTCTAATAAGACTATTGCATTTGCAAAAAAAGACAACCATTAAGACACTAGAACTTTTTCAATTCTGAAGTTTTACTGAGTTACCAACTGTAGTGTTTACCATATCACATATTATTGTGTAATTTATTTTGTATTTTGCTGCGCTGTACTACCCAGATATATCCGTTCTCTTTATTCATTATATATATATATTTCAAGGATTTAATATACTCCAAACATAAATCATTCTACTTATATTTTTATCATACTTTGTATAAATTTAGGAGGTTAGTACATGTGAACTTAGATTAACATTATAATTCTAAGCTATTGTTTCTGTCACTATTGTATTCTATCATTTATTTGGGAATGCAAAAGATATCTCCCTAAGTATATAGATATGAAGCAATTAGGAGATACAACAAAATAGTTGCTAAGACTACTTTACCGCGGCAAAAACAATAACGACTACAGGAGAAGTCAACCAGTCAGGTTTTGACTACATTCAAGCTTGTTGAGTGAAAGAGAGTTCTGTATCGAAAGAGGATACCCCTCCATCTTGCCACCGATACAGGGAAGGAGAACTATCTATACACCACGCGGCACTTACCTCATGAGATTGAGGTAAAGGAGTGTAAGTAGACTCCCAACGGGTACGTTGTGGAATGTGGATTTACCTTTTTACCTGCCTATCAGATTTGCATTATATCCATCTATATACAGGCCATAGAAGTTTCATCCGATATTGGACGATATTGGACATTTACCAGAACTTTTTTAGTGTTATATTTGCAACAATAGTTTATTGCATTTTATATTTATATTTTAATTTTGACACCTTCTTATTATTACAGCAAATATTTTAGCCATATCCTGGTTACAAAAATATTTTTGGTGTATGGTAGAGTGTTTGATGTTAATACTTTAATCATTTCTGCTATATTTGTTTTATGTTTTCAGTTTTTGTTTTATTGTATCTACCAGGTATTACAGCAGATATGCGGCTACATCATCATTATTATTATCACCAACATAGGTATATTGGTTATATTGATCTAAGTACATCACTTGTTATTTCTACAACACAAGCATAACAGTGTGAAGCTTATACATTTAATATATATTCGTTTGAGTAAATTATTAATATCATTTGTACTACATCAGACATTATGTGCTATTCCACTTGTTAGCAGTGCTTATTTATAACTACACGGTCTTCTTATACCCTCAACTAATAACTCCCAACAATACTGGGATTTTTTCCAGATTTTTTTCCAGAGTGTTGCGCCTTTTGAATATTCCCTTTACCCTTTTCCCTCTTTTATTACATTCAATATCTATCAGGTTAATTGTTATTGGGGGCACAGTTCTCACTGGATAGGCATTCATAGGCAGCAAGTTCTATACTCTTTTTTTTTTTCTATTATATTTTTAGGGTGAGCCTTTCAGCGCCTTACCTACACATATCTATATATATCTCTATATATATATAATATATATATAGAGTAATGAAGAGGTGCACTCGCCAGGACTTTTCCAAATATGTGAACGTTTTCGGGGGATTAGCCCCTCCTCAGACATACAAAATTACAATATGAGCAAACCCACACCAGGACACCCTTATAAAGGTAGGCCAGCCATTCACCCGATCTCAGTGTAGGGTGCCACCAGCAAGTGAAACAGCCCACCTGGCAACGAATGAGGCTGGCCCAATACAACAATAAAATAAATAGTGCACAAATGAACAGCAGGTCATAATCAAGCACTGGATTCTTTTTATTCTGCTTGTAGCGAATTTCTAAGGGCCAGCCTTGTAAGGAAAGAGTCCACGCTGTTATGCGGCTATTAGACAAATTCCCATCTCTTATTCTCTCACTTTGCAATATAGCAAAGGCTGGTGGGCTGTTCTACAATAATTTTCTCGCCCTGTATATAGCTAGCGGAAATTTTGTGTAGAGCCCATACAGTAGATAAGAGGGCTTTTTCGCAATCGCTAAATTTTATTTTTACTGGGGATAGAGTTTTGCTCGCATAAGCTATGGCTTTGCTTAAATTATCATGCTTTTGGTATAAAACAGCACTCATGCTTATGTCTGTGTACCCTGTTTCTAAGTAGAAAGGTTTACCACATTCAGGGTACGCTAAGCAAGGTGCTTGAGTGAGTTTTCTTTTTAGCTCTTTTATGGCTGTCTCTTGAGACTCACCTCCAGTGCCATTTCACATCCTTCTTTAGAAGAAGTTAGTAGTGGTTTAGCTAATGCTGCATAATTATCAATGAATTTGCGAGAATAATTTGGCTAGTACCCAGGAAGGATCTCAATTCCTTTAAGTTAGTTGGGTTTTTAGAATTTACTATAGCTTCCACCTTTTTCTTCTGAGGATTTAGTCCTTCAGAAGTAACTTCATGTCCCAAGAAGTTTACACGAGTGCGGCACCATTTTCGTAGGGATAATTTGACACCTGCCCTTTTAAGTTGTCTGAGGACGTGTTTAAGCTCTGCGATGTGTTTTTCAAAGTCTGTGCTTTTGATAAAAACATCATCAACATAAGATAAGGTCCCCCTTTCCAGTGCATCAGGCATAGCCTTAAGCATGAATACAGCAAATTCATGTCCAGAATTTATGTAACCAAAAGGAATTCTCTGAAATGCATACTGGATCTTTTGGAAGAAGAATGCCAGCTTATACTGGTCCTCCTCATGTACCTTTATGGTCCAATATCCCTGCGCACAATCAATGGCAGTGAATATTTTGGATTCCTGCATTTGCGCTAGGCACTGGTCAATGTATGGTACAGGCCAGCCAGACATGTACACTCGTTTGTTTAGCTGTCTTAAATCAGCACACAAACGCCATTGTCCATTGGGCTTAAGTGCACCTTGTCGTTTGATACCCCTTTCTTCAAGTTCGTTATGATTTCTGCTAGAGAATCATATGAGGCTAAAGGAAGTCTGTATTGTTTAACAAATACAGGTGGTGCATCGGGATCTGTTTGTATTCTTGCAATGTGCAAGTCTGTAGTACCACAGTCATAAGAATCCTTAGCAAAAATATCCTTGTACTCCATCAGGAGTTCTCGCAGCAGTTGGCGTTCATCATCGCTGGAACAGCCATTAGCTAAGGATATTTGCTCTTCGACTATTTGCTGAAATCCTGGAAAGATTTCAGGCTGTCCTATTTCATAAGCTTTCTTCCAACGTAGAGGTGAGATCCCCTTGATTATAGTTTACATTGCCCCCATGACTCTGGGAATTGGGTAATCTTGTTGTTTGATTGGCTGATCAAACACTAGAGAGGCTTCTTCAATTTTACAGATGCCTTCCTCTGAGCTGAAGGGATAAATAGACTGAATATTGAATAGACCCTCTGGTGGGACTTCCGGCTGGGGGCGGAGTGAACAGGTAGCAGACAGGTAACTGCCGCCTCGCTACGTCTCTCCAAACACAGGAGGAGATAACATACTCCAGCCTGCCGTAGGGTGCCTTGTCTCAGCAGTAAGACACTAAGACCGGCACAAGATTCCATGGAATACGGAGGGAGAAGTCCCTTATTCGGCTTAGCAATGCTCTTTTCGCTAAAGCGCACTGCCAGGAAAAGCCTTGTAAAAACAATAAAACCCTGAAAATCGGACTTAAAAAAACAACTGAAATAATCCCCACGGGGATACTGCTGACAGGTATACCCTGGTACAGGGAACAGAGACATTGTAGCAGATGCTTAACGATATAGCTCCATGAACGGAACTTCTCCACTAGCCGATCTACTGGTAAAAGTGAGGTGTGCAGTGAACACCTGTGGAGGGAGCCAATCCGGGAGAGATTTAGAAACACACCTGCATTGCAAGTGAATCCGAGTTGTGTTACACGCCTGGAAGTGGTGTTTGGTCCCCTGAGCAATTTTCTCCCCCACCTGAAGTGTCTGCTGGGAACAAGCTCAGAGTGTGCAGTGGGCCACTGTGGAGAACCGGACTTAAATACCTGAAACAATCCTCGCCTGCTTACTCCAGACGCTGGTTCCTTGCTGTGAGAACAGAAGCATTGTGAGTGGATATCCCGCGTTATAGCCCAGTGATTAGGATTTTCCCAGTAGACGGTGTAGCCGGTGAAAGAGGGGTGTGCGGTGAACATCTACGGTGAGACCCAATCCGGGAGAAACCTGGTGACACACCCCCATCGCAAGTGAGCGTGTTCGGTGCTGTACGCTCAGAGGCAGGGTCGGATCTCCTGAGCAGTATTTCTCCCACCTGAAGTGTCCGTTGGGAACCAACAAACGTAGAGTGAACGGTGGGCTGCTGTAGAGTCCGAGAGGAGTAACATCCCTTACCACGGACGGGTAAGCGCTGAAAGGGAGGCGCTGTCATTGGGCTTCATATTAACCCGTCAGGGTATGTGTCAGCTCACCGCAACGGGAGCGTTGATAGTGAGCTCTGACCCCAGTGAGCAGCAGGAGGGGAAATCCAACTTGGAAAGATCGCCCGCTGCTAGGGCGAACAATTCCTGACGGAGGAGGTAGAGGGCAAAGGTTGAGCGATAAGAGGGAGTAAGGCGTGACACCAAAGCAGCAGGATCTTAAGGTTCCAGCCCGGGAGCAAAATATTTTTACATAGTGCTCTATAAGGACAGAAGGGCAAATATAAGGAATACTATAAATACCGCTGGATTATAAGAAGACACTGTGAAAAGGAGTTTTCCTCTTTTTTCCTTTTTCTCTTTTTTTTTTTTTTTTTGTGAGGAGAGGGAAAGTAGAAGCCTCCAGGTTAGTATCAAGGGTGGTGAGCCGTCAAAAAGAACATTTTTTTCCTTTTTTCTGTGTTTACTGAGACTGTGTGCGGAAATGGGGGAGTAATTTTTATCTCCTGCAAGTTAACGGCTAGATTTGGAGTTTGGCGGTAAAAGGGCTGTTAACGCTCCCGCGGGCTTTTTTTCTGGCCGCACCATAAATTTAACTCTGGTATCGAGAGTTCAAACAAATGCTGCGTTAGGCTCCAAAAAAGGAGCGTAGAGCATTTTTTACCGCAAATACAACTCTCGATACCAGAGTTGCTTACGGACGCGGCCGGCCTCAAAAACGTGCTCGTGCACGATTCTCCCAATAGGAAACAATGGGGCTGTTTGAGCTGAAAAAAACCTAACACCTGCAAAAAAGCAGCGTTCAGCTCCTAACGCAGGCCCCATTGTTTCCTATGGGGAAAACACTTCCTACGTCTGCACCTAACACTCTAACATGTACCCCGAGTCTAAACACCCCTAACCTTACACTTATTAACCCCTATCTGCTGCCCCACGCTAGTCGCTGACCCCTGCATTACACTTTTACCCCCTAATCTGCCGCTCCGTAAACCGCCGCCACCTACGTTATCCCTATGTACCCCTAATCTGCTGCCCTAACATCGCCGACCCCTATGTTATATTTATTAACCCTAATCTGCCCCCCACAAACGTCGCCGACACCTGCCTACACTTATTAACCCCTAATCTGCCGAGCGGACCTGAGCGCTACTATAATAAAGTTATTAACCCCTAATCCGCCTCACTAACCCTATCATAAATAGTATTAACCCCTAATCTGCCCTCCCTAACATCGCCGACACCTACCTTCAATGATTAACCCCTAATCTGCCGACCGGAGCTCACCGCTATTCTAATAAATGTATTAACCCCTAAAGCTAAGTCTAACCCTAACACTAACACCCCCCTAAGTTAAATATAATTTTTTATCTAACGAAATAAATTAACTCTTATTAAATAAATGATTCCTATTTAAAGCTAAATACTTACCTGTAAAATAAATCCTAATATAGCTACAATATAAATTACATTTATATTATAGCTATTTTAGGATTAATATTTATTTTACAGGTAACTTTGTAATTATTTTAACCAGGTACAATAGCTATTAAATAGTTAAGAACTATTTAATAGTTACCTAGTTAAAATAATTACAAATTTACCTGTAAAATAAATCCTAACCTAAGTTATAATTAAACCTAACACTACCCTATCAATAAAAATAATTAAATAAACTACCTACAATTACCTACAATTAACCTAACACTACACTATCAATAAATTAATTAAACACAATTGCTACAAATAAATACAATTAAATAAACTATCTAAAGTACAAAAAATAAAAAAGAACTAAGTTACAGAAAATAAAAAATATTTACAAACATAAGAAAAATATTACAACAATTTTAAACTAATTACACCTACTCTAAGCCCCTAATAAAATAACAAAGACCCCCAAATAAAAAATTCCCTACCCTATTCTAAAATACAAAAATTACAAGCTCTTTTACCTTACCAGCCCTGAACAGGGCCCTTTTGCGGGGCATGCCCCAAGAAGTTCAGCTCTTTGCCTGTAAAAAAAACCATACAATACCCCCCCAACATTACAACCCACCACCCCACATACCCCTTATCTAACCCAAACCCCCCTTAAATAAACCTAACACTAAGCCCCTGAAGATCTTCCTACCTTGTCTTCACCATCAAGGTATCACCGATCCGTCTGGCTCCAAGATCTTCATCCAACCCAAGCGGGGGTTGGCGATCCATATCCGGTGCTCCAAAGTCTTCCTCCTATCCGGCAAGAAGAGGACATCCGGACCGGCAAACATCTTCTCCAAGCGGCATCTTCTATGTTCTTCCATCCGATGACGACCGGCTCCATCTTGAAGACCTCCAGCGCGGATCCATCCTCTTCTTCGACGACTAGACGACGAATGACGGTTCCTTTAAGGGACGTCATCCAAGATGGCGTTCCTCGAATTCCGATTGGCTGATAGGATTCTATCAGCCAATCGGAATTAAGGTAGGAATTTTCTGATTGGCTGATGGAATCAGCCAATCAGAATCAAGTTCAATCCGATTGGCTGATAGGATTCTATCAGCCAATCGGAATTAAGGTAGGAATTTTCTGATTGGCTGATGGAATCAGCCAATCAGAATCAAGTTCAATCCGATTGGCTGATCCAATCAGCCAATCAGATTGAGCTCGCATTGTATTGGCTGATCGGGAACAGCCAATAGAATGCGAGCTCAATCTGATTGGCTGATTGGATCAGCCAATCGGATTGAACTGATTCTGATTGGCTGATTCATCAGCCAATCAGAAAATTCCTACCTTAATTCCGATTGGCTGATAGAATCCTATCAGCCAATCGGAATTCGAGGGACGCCATCTTGGATGACGTCCCTTAAAGGAACCGTCATTCGTCGGTCTAGTCGACGGAAGAAGAGGATGGGTCCGCGCTGGAGGTCTTCAAGATGGAGCCGGTCGTCATCGGATGGAAGAACATAGAAGATGCCGCTTGGAGAAGATGTTTGCCGGTCGCGGATGGTCCTCTTCTTGCCGGATAGGGAGGAAGACTTTGGACCCTCTTCTGGACTTCTTCAGTGGATGTCCTAGCCCCCGCTTGGGTTGGATGAAGATCTTGGAGCCAGGACGGATCGGTGAACCTGGCATGGTGAAGACAAGGTAGGAAGATCATCAGGGGCTTAGTGTTGGTTTATTTAAGGGGGGTTTGGGTTAGATTAGGGGTATGTGGTGTGGGGGTTGTAATGTTGGGGGGGGGGTATTGTATGTTTTCTTTACAGGTAAAAGAGCTGAACTTCTTGGGGGCATGCCCCGCAAAGGGCCCTGTTCAGGGCTGGTAAGGTAAAAGAGCTTGTAACTTTTTAAATTTAGAATAGGGGTAGGGAATTTTTTATTTTGGGGGTCTTTGTTATTTTATTAGGGGCTTAGAGTAGGTGTAATTAGTTTAAAATTGTTGTAATATTTTTCTTATGTTTGTAAATATTTTTTATTTTCTGTAACTTAGTTCTTTTTTATTTTTTGTACTTTAGATAGTTTATTTAATTGTATTTATTTGTAGCAATTGTGTTTAATTAATTTATTGATAGTGTAGTGTTAGGTTAATTGTAGGTAATTGTAGGTAGTTTATTTAATTATTTTATTGATAGGGTAGTGTTAGGTTTAATTATATATTAGGATTAATATTTATTTTAAAGGTAAATTTTTATTTATTTTAACTATTTTAGCTATTAAATAGTTCTGTAACTATTTAATAGCTATTGTACCTGGTTATAAAATAAAATACAAAGTTACCTGTAAAATAAATATTAATCCTAAAATAGCTATAATATAAATGTAATTTTATATTGTAGCTATATTAGGATTTATTTTATCAGGTAAGTATTTAGCTTTAAATAGGAATCATTTATTTAATAAGAGTTAATTTATTTCGTTAGATAAAAATATATTTAACTTAGGGGGGTGTTAGTGTTAGGGTTAGACTTAGCTTTAGGGTTAATACATTATTAGAATAGCGGTGAGCTCCGGTCGGGCAGATTAGGGGTTAATAATTGAAGGTAGGTGTCGGCGATGTTAGGGAGGGCAGATTAGGGGTTAATACTATTTATGATAGGGTTAGTGAGGCGGATTAGGGGTTAATAACTTTATTATAGTAGCGCTTAGGTCCGCTCGGCAGATTAGGGGTTAATAAGTGTAGGTAGGTGTCGGCGACGTTGTGGGGGGCAGATTAGGGGTTAATAAATATAACATAGGGGTCGGCGATGTTAGGGGCAGAAGATTAGGGGTACATAGGGATAACGTAGGTGGCGGCGATTTGCGGTCGGAAGATTAGGGGTTAATTATTTTAAGTAGCTTGCGGCGACGTTGTGGGGGGCAAGTTAGGGGTTAATAAATATAATATAGGGGTCGGCGGGGTTAGGGGCAGCAGATTAGGGGTACATAAGTATAACGTAGGTGGCGGTCGGCAGATTAGGGGTTAAAAATTTTAATCGAGTGGCGGCGATGTGGGGGGACCTCGGTTTAGGGGTACATAGGTAGTTTATGGGTGTTAGTGTACTTTAGGGCACAGTAGTTAAGAGCTTTATAAACCGGCGTTAGCCAGAAAGCTCTTAACTCCTGCTTTTTTCAGGCGGCTGGAATCTTGTCGTTAGAGCTCTAACGCTCACTGGCAGAAACGACTCTAAATAACAGCGTTAGAAAGATCCCATTGAAAAGATAGGCTACGCAAATGGCGTAGGGGATCTGCGGTATGGATAAGTCGCGGCTGTAAAGTGAGCGTTAGACCCTTTAATCACTGACTCCAAATACCAGCGGGCGGCCAAAACCAGCGTTAGGAGCCTCTAACGCTGGTTTTGACGGCTACCGCCGAACTCTAAATCTAGCCAAAGATTCTTATTTACTTAATTTCCAAATAGAGAGTAAAGGTATAAACATAAATATAGGCATAATCTCATAAGCGTTTAGGAGTAAAATCTACTAGTATTGTATTATCTTTAAGGGTATAGATATCTTGATCGAGTTAGGCTGACATTTTTTTTTTTATTTTTTTTTGGTCCACACAGTTTAAAGTATTAGGTCTAAGTGAGACCCTTTCATTTTTTGACAAGAACTGTTTTTCTTGCTTTTTTTTTTTTTTTTTTGGTTTGTTGCACTTTTTGCTAAATATAATTAGTTTGATTACACTATTGTAGAAAGGAATAGAAGTACCCCTTCGGGGCTTAAGTATATAGAAACTATATTGCATTAAAACACACATCTGTATCTATATATACACAAAGGTGAATGGATAGATTTGTATCCTCTCAGAAAGGTATTTCACCAAAAATGCCAACTAAAACAAAAGATAAGAAAGGTAATACCAAAAACATTGATGTGTCGCTTGACACCGCCTGAAGAAGGGGGAATGACTAACGTAATGGTTAATAATATGACAGAGCTGGCAACAGAAGGTAGTTAAAATGATGACACCCCACCCTTGAAATAATTAAGAAAGAAATTAAAATAGAGATATCTAATTTAGCTGAGGAGGTGAGACAATTTACACTTAGATTAGACGAGGTGGAATCGAGGATGTCTGCACGTTGAAGACAAAGTAAACAATCATGAGTCAATCATCACGGTTTCAGGGTAAGTCCATCACCCAGCTACGAAGCGCCGATTAGAGGAACTGGGAGGATAGATCAAGGCGGAATAATCTGCGGGTGATTGGCCCTCCCTGAAGCTGTGGAGTTTCAGGATTTAATACTTTTTGCTTCTGTCACTACTGCCTCAGGCACTTTTGATCCCACCTCCACCTACCCCGTTTTGATTGAAAGAGCCCACAGGATAGGAAGCCTCAGAGAGAATAAATCATTGCCCAAAACCTAGACCAGTCATTTTTAAGTTTGTGAACTACCAGGATAAAATGCTGTATTTGAAATATTATAGGAAACTTAATGTATTAAATATCCAGTCTCATAAATTATTGATTTTTCAGGACTATTCAGCTGAGACCACAGTTAAAAGAAGGGAAATGTCTCCCTTCTTTGATAGATTTTTAAAAGCTGAATGTAATGTCAGGCTGGTATACCCAGCAAAACTTTTAGTGACAAAAGATGGTCATACATATACTCTAAATGACAATAAAGAAGCAATATCTCTGTGTAAGGAAATGGGAGTCTGATAAGGCTGTAACAAGGAGATTACAAGGTTATGAAACTTAAGTTGAGTATTAATAGTATTATGGTGGTTTTTGTTCTCTTTTATTGTTGTTTTTTTGATCTTATTGGTATGTGTACAATATTTTTATTTATAGATTGTATTTTTTGCTTTTGGTATGTGTATATATATTTTTTTTTATCTCCAAGATGTATCTAATGGAATAGGTAAAGAATCTATCTCTCTAGTGGTCCCCCCCCTTTTTTTTTTTTTTTTTTTTTTTTCTTCTCCTCTCTCTCTCGTGCCTCAGAGGCTTTCTGATCTGCTCGCCATCCCTGTCCGATCCCCCCAGAAATAATCAGGGTTTCTCTTAAATGGTTATGCGGGTACCACTTAAAATAACATCGTGGAATATTGGGGGAATAACCTCCCCAATAAAGAGAAAAGCAATAATTAATCATTTAGCAAAGCAAAAAACTGATATTGCTTTTCTTCAAGAGCTACATCTGAAAGAGGTGGAGATACCGAAATTACGCACTAAATGGGTTGGGGAAGTAATAGCTGCACCATATAATGCCGCCCGTAAAAGAGGTGTTGCAATTCTCTTTAATAAGACATTTGAATATAAAATAGATTCTACACATATTGATCATGAAGGCCGATTTATAATTATTGAGATAACACATAAAAATACCCATTATGTACTGTGTAACATATATGGACCAAACATAGTCGATAAAGAATTTTGGAATAAAATGGTACAATACCTGCAAAGATTTATGGGACAAAATTTGATAATAGCGGGGGATTTCAATTTAATATCAGACCAGATGTTGGACAGGGACAGTAATGCCCCCAGATATATACGAGATAGGAAAACGCATATTTTAAAGAAAATATGTAGACAACTGGGCCTGATAGACATCTGGCGCCTTCAGCATCCTGATTTGAGAGCTTTTACATGTTTATCAAAAGCCCAACAGTCTCTATCACGGATAGATTTTTTTCTAGTCCCTGTAACATTGAGTGGTTTGGAGTGGAAATCAGAGATAGGGGATATAGTAATCTCTGATCACGCAGTAATAGCTCTGACATTAAACTCTTCCGGACTAAGTAGGTCTACTAACCATGCTATATTTTTTCCTAAATATTTGGCTAATGATACTCATTTCCAAAACTGGCTCTGTAGACAGTGGCAGGAATATCATGGGCTGAATAGTGCTTTTAAGGATAAACCGGAACTTTTTTGGGAAGCAGCTAAAGCTGTTTTGCGAGGGGAAATCAAGAATTATATGTGTAAACGTAAAAGAAAGATTAATCAGCAGGAATTAAAATTATCTAACTGGGTTAAGAATGCATATAAAATATATTTAGAATCCCGATCAAATAGTAATTGGCAGAAATACTTGGAGGCTAAATCAGCCTATGATGTTCATGTTAAACAAAAATCCGCGTTGGAATCACAAAGACAGAAAAGTATTTATAGTGGTTTTGCAGGGAGATCAGCAAAATTTATGGCAAGGCTAACTAAGGATACCCGCAGAAATAATATTACGGCTATCAGATCTAATAAAGATAGATTTACCAATAACCAGGATATAACTAAAGTATTTTATGATTATTTCACCAAACTGTATAGTGCTGAAGATTATGACATAGATAGTAGGAAAAGTTTCTGGGATAAAGTTAAGATACCTAAAATTCCAACTGAAATATTATTAGAAATTGACAGCTTAATAACGGTAGAAGAGATCAGTCTGGCCATTAAGTCAGCTAAAACTAATAAAGCAGCAGGGCCAGACTGTTTGCCTATAGAATTTTATAGGATCCTTCATCAGCAGATAGTACCCTCACTGGCAGAGTTATTCAACTATTATTTTTTTAAGAATAATAAATGTTCTACAAATTTTGCCGCGGCGACAGTATCTTTAATTCCAAAAAAAAACAAAGACCCTGAATTTCTTGATGCGTATAGGCCTATTTCTGTCTTAAATACAGATTATAAATTACTTGCAACGATTCTAGCGAAGAGATTGAGCCCGCATTTAGGGCTATTAATTCATGAGAACCAGGCAGGGTTTATGATTGGGAGAAACCCGGCTAAAAATATAAGAAAAATCATGACCCTATTAGATTATTTCTGGAACAAATTTAGAACAATTGGGCATAAAGATATGATTGATCTAGCTCTACTAACGGTAGACGCCGAAAAGGCGTTCGACCGGATATCATGGAAACATCTATTCTTTTCACTAGAACAATTTGGTTTGACTGGACAAGTGTATGAATTCGTACGCATAATCTATTCAGCACCTAATTCATCGTTGCTTGTTAATGGCGAATTGTCACAACGATTAGTATTACATAGGGGCACACGTCAAGGTTGCCCTTTATCCCCATTACTTTTTAACTTGTCGTTAGAACCACTAGCGATCTGGTTCCGTCAACAATTGGACGGAATCCAGATAGGCGATCAGAAATTGAGAGTATTAATGTATGCTGACGATATATTGTTATGTTTAAGTAATACTAAAAAATCCTTGCCCCTTGTGTTGGATATGTTTGAAACTTTTGGTGCCATTTCTGGCTACAAAATTAATGTATCTAAATCCGAACTGTTATGGATCAATAAGAGGGAGCAAGACAATAAATATCCTTTCAGAGAAACCTCTCAAATAACATATTTAGGAATTAAACTTAGTATCAATCCGGAGGAATGGTATCAGCTGAATTTTGCTAAAAGTTTTTTGGATTGTAAAAAGAAATTAGAAGATTGGTTAAATTTACCTATCTCATTAACAGCAAGAGTGACGCTAATAAAAACCATTATCTTTCCAAAACTGTTTTATTTAATTCAAAACATACCAATTCCTATACATAAGGCGGATATAACAAAATATAATAAGGTCTGTGCCAAATTTATCTGGAGAGGAGCAAAGGTTCGTATTGCAGTTACTAGATTAATGAATAATAGTGAAGCAGCAGGCCTTAAACTTCCGAATATACAGTTATATAGTCTGGCATCCAGAGTTAAAATTGCGGTAGACTGGTTAACAGAACAAGACCAAGTGGCGGCGTCTGCATGGGAAACTGCGGTGATAGCCCCTTTCAGCTTAGGCGCCATCTTGCATTCCCCAATTACTATGTTGCCCTCGACAGTTTTCTCTTTAATTACATTTAGAAATGTAATTTTAGCATGGCAAGATCTCTGTGGGTTATTAGACCGGTCTCCCTACGTTTCTGTTTTTTTACCAATTATTGGTAATCCGTCTTTCCCACCAGGGTTGTCTAATAGAGTCTTTAGGGACTGGGCCATAAAGGGGCTTGTCCACGTTAGACAAATAGTAGATAGGGACCTTAACCCAATTCCATTTCAGGAACTAAGTAATCAATATGGCCTTGTGAATAAAGACTTTTACGCCTACTTACAAATAAGATATTGGATATCCGAATTAAAACATAAGTATGGGTCAGAATGGGGTATTCAGTGAGTACAAGCCAGGATTAATATGTATAAGATGGGGTTCTATTCAATTAGACCGTTTTATTCATTACTCAATCAAAAGGCCTCAGATGACCAAGTAGGTTATATTGTGGGAAGATGGAGTAAGATATTTCCAGAGATAGATGGAGAAATTATAGAGAACTCTTTCAAAATATTAGATAAAAGTTGGGTCTTGACCTCCTGGAAAGAATCCCAGATTAAATTATCATTAATGATTTATCATACTCCAGAGAGATTATCTCGTTGGTATAAAACTAGGAAACTTTGCACACGATGTTGTGCTTCTAACGCGGATTTATTACACTGTTTCTGGGCTTGCCCGAAGATTGGTCAGTTTTGGGCAAAAATTTGTTATTGGATGAAGGTAATTTTAAAACTGGACTATGTCATTCAACCAGTGGAAAATTTTTTTTTAGTAAAACTACATAATGCCCAATATCAAGCTAAATTAATTAATACGATTATTTTGGTGGGACGTAACATAATTTTAAGATCTTGGAAGGCTAAATCCGCTCCTAGCTTGAAAGAATTAAAAAGAGCATTAGTCTCCCAATATACTTTCGAACAATATAACTTATCAGATCCATCAGATGAACGACTTGCAGTGTTTTTGAGTCAGTGGAGGATGTTTTTATTATCTTGTCCTCCTGCAATTCAAGTTACCTTAGTAAAACCATTTAGGAAATCATTTTATCTACAGGTTCAAGTTCTGGCTGGTCATCTTCCAAGGGCTTGGTTGGGGGAGGAAGGGGGGGAAGAGGTCGGGAGGGAGTGAAACCAGAGGATATATAAAAGAGATAATATTAAAAAGAGGAGGAGAAGAGGAGGACAGAGGGAGGAGGGAGAGGAAGAAGAGAGAAAAGAATTTTTTTTTTTTTTTTCTTCCCCTTTCCCCCCACTAGAGATAGGATATGTCTATAAGTTATTTCAATTGTTGTTTTTGTTTGGTAATAAGAATCCTAGGATGTTTATATACAACTGGTATATGCGGGAAATGGATTCTGATCTATTGTGAATTTTAAGTTGTATTTTCCTGTTTTCTTTTTATTTGTGTTGTTGATTATATATGTCGAAATAAAATTATAAAAAAAAAGAAAAAAAAAAAAAAAGAATAGACCCTCTGGCATAGATGCAAAGGATTGTTCTATTAATTAGAGAGAAAAGAGAGAAGAGGCGCCAAATGGTGTGTATCGTTTTAAATTCAGTAGGCCTTGCCCCCAAATAAAAACTACTTACAAAATTTTCAGCACTTGAGAAGTGCCACAAATGCCTTCTGAACTGTTAGCAGCCGTCCAGCTAGCTGAAATGTATCAGAACTGCGTCTATACCGTGCTGTTTAAGACAAAAAACACAAAAGTGCCACAATAGTGTGTATCAGTGTGATCATTTGATATAGCGCAACAAATGTAATGTACTCACAAGATGTAAGGCACTTGAGAAGTGCCACAAGAGCCTCCTGGACACTTGTCAGCTGTCCAGCTTACTGATAGCATCGATCCCAGGTTCACTTGTTCGGCTTACACATGGGCTCCCATGCAGCACACTTAGATCAATATCTACCGTCCAAACAAAGACAGTTTTTACTAGAAGCCATATCTTTTGTGTTAAAACACAATTATTTTGTGTACCAGGAAAGGTTTTTTTTACAAATCAAGGGAACGGCCATGGGCACCAGGTTTGCCCCCAGTTTTGCGAATCTTTTTATGGGGATATTTGAGGAGAATTATATATATAAGTCTCCTTTGGGGGCAGGCCTGGTGTACTATGGCCGTTTCATTGATGACCTATTACTGATATGGGATGGCACTGAAGACTCCGCAAAGGAATTCATCATATCTTTAAACAACAATAATATGGGCCTTAAATTAACATCAAATATTAATAAGAACTCCATAGAATTTCTGGATCTAATATTGAGCTGGGATGCAAATGGACGAGTAACCACTAAAACATATTTCAAATCAGTTGATACAAATAGCTATTTAAACTATAAAAGCAATCATTACAAAGCCTGGGTTAAAAATATACCGTATAACCAGTTTTCCAGGATACGCAGAAATTGTACTACTTTAAATAGTTATGATGATCAGGCAGAGACTCTAAGATCAAGATTTCTAGAAAAGGGATACCCAAGAGTCCTAATTGAAGAAGGTTATAGAAAAGCTAGGATTAAAGATAGAGAGGAATTTTTTAAAAAGAAAAATGAAGGCATTATGAATATTAATGGCAATAGTGTTAATAAATCCACAAATACACAGTCCAAATCTAACAATTTAAGATTTATCACCAAATTCAATAGTAACCACCATAAAATTAAACACATTTTGTGTAAACATTGGTATATTTTAAGAAATGACTGCATTCTCAAAAACATTTTAGAAGAGTTCCCGATCTGCACTTTTAAGAGAGCTCCTACATTAAAAAATAAATTAGCACCGAGCAAGGTGGTAATGAAGAAATATATTAAAGGGAGCAACACAAGAACCACCACAAATAGTTGGCCAATGGGCAAAAGGGGTTTTTACAGATGTAATCGACCGAACTGTGGTCTTTGCAAATATACTTCAGGTAATAGGATCAAATTTCAATCTACTTCCACAAAGGAAGAATTTGAAATAAATTCTAGATTCACTTGTGATTCAAGTTATGTGGTATATCTCCTTGAATGTCAATGTGGAATTCAGTACATAGGTAGGTCCTCAAGACCCCTAAAAAAGAGATGGGGGGAACATAATAGAAATATAAAGAATGGGGTGGCCAACCATAGTGTTCCAAGACATAGTAAAAACTGTCATGACGGACAAACTGAACTTTTTAATATTTTTCCATTAGAACAGATTGCTCCCAAATGGGGTAGGAATAGGTTAACCCATCTAAGACAGAGAGAGACATTTTGGATTTGGAAGCTTAAGACTCTCCAACCCCATGGCTTAAACGAAAATATAGACATGGCCGCTTTTAATTAAGATATAAGACCTATATATTAATAGTTGCAATATTTGTCAATGATAACAACAGTTATGTTATAATATATTCGATATATATCATATGATTTATGTTTATACTTTAGATTAATATATATTTTATGTTATATTATTAACTTTTATTATTAGTCTAGTATATGGTTATCTGTCCGATCACAGCGGTTTTAAAATTAGATAATACATATAGATGTTTAGACATGAGTGATAACATTTGCTTTTTGAGTATGTTTTTATATTAATTTTTATATTTTTTTACTATATGTAAATGCATGATCAACTAACTCTAGTGAATTGGTGCCAAAAATAGATAATACTATAAATACTAGGGAGACAGTACCACTTAGCAATATAATATTTACGATCTGTTTAACTGTCAGTTTAAAACTGTCATGTGTGCCGATGATAAACATCACACATACGATGGCGGGCACGTCATTGGCCAAGCCCCTTGATGGGATCCAATTACATCAGAGACAAATCGAACTTAGGCATTTTAAAATTGTCATGTGTGCCGATGATAAACATCACACATACGATAGCGGGCACGTCATTAACCAAGCCCCTTAGGGAGAACCAATTACATCAGAGATAAATCGAACGTAGGCACTGATTGGCTAAGGTTTTTTTAGTTGCTCACGCATGCGCCCTGGGTCGGGATAGACGCCGATATGGGGCTATAAAATTTTGCTATTTTGTATCTGAAATTACACCTGAGGAAGCGGTCTAAGTAACCGAGAAACGCGTAGTGTAACATTGTTTTTAATAAATATATATTTTTAAACTAATCAGTACAAGTAGCACGGCTATTTCTAGCAATTTTGCACACCCAATATTGGTAGCCAGACTTGCACTCATCTGAACACTGAGCTGCAGGGAGATCTAAGTGTGCTGCATGGGAGCCCATGTGTAAGCCGAACAAGTGAACCTGGGATCGATGCTATCAGTAAGCTGGACAGCTGACAAGTGTCCAGGAGGCTCTTGTGGCACTTCTCAAGTGCCTTACATCTTGTGAGTACATTACATTTGTTGCGCTATATCAAATGATCACACTGATACACACTATTGTGGCACTTTTGTGTTTTTTGTCTTAAACAGCACGGTATAGACGCAGTTCTGATACATTTCAGCTAGCTGGACGGCTGCTAACAGTTCAGAAGGCATTTGTGGCACTTCTCAAGTGCTGGAAATTTTGTAAGTAGTTTTTATTTGGGGGCAAGGCCTACTGAATTTAAAACGATACACACCATTTGGCGCCTCTTCTCTCTTTTCTCTCTTTTGAACAGAACCTGTGATTGCCAACACCTTTCTGGAATGAGATTGCAGCCTGGAGATTATAAATACCTCTGAGAGTGTGGACTATCATATTACACATTGTCAAAGAGATAGTTTATTTATTATAGTTAACTATATCATATTAAGATACTCTTAACCTACCAAGTTTTGAATTTATTTGTAGGTTGTTTTTATTATTATTGTTCTTGTTGTATTATTGACAATATTTACAACTTTTTCTATGACAGTTTTGCAGCACTATTGCACATTAGTACTGGCGGAACATTGCTAGTAATTAAGGGCGCCTCTAATTTTATTTCTAATAATTTCATTTGTTCTATTAATTGTTCGTCAGTTAAGTATCCTTCAGGGATCAGCCCAATTACATTATTCTGAAATCCAAAAGTGTAATAACTTGATTCCAGCACATATCCTATGGTAGTTCCCTTGGATAATGTTATATCCTGTGGGGTCATGTAATGCACAATAATATGTATTGGAACAGTTCCAATATTCACCATTGGAGTGTAGGTCACTGTGACACCCAGATTTTGTATTCTATGGGAGAGGCAAATTAGTGTTAAAGAAGTTTTTAATTTCTGACCTCTCTTTACCTGTAAGGGTAAAAGAAATGTATTAGCCCCAGCAGGAATTATAACATCGTTAGACACCTGCATATTTACAGCATATGGTAATTGCTGGTTTTATTTCAGGGCTGCATTTTCATCCTGAAATACTTCAGGGTCCCCCTTTAACCTGCTCCAGAGGCAAGAGTTAATCAAATCTATTTGTATGGCATATCTATGTAAGATATCATTGCCAATGTATATTTGATTATGGGGAGTGTTTAAAACTAAAAACAGGTGCTTCACTGATTTATTACCTATAGATATAGATAATAAGCACTTTGCTGTGATGTTATGGCTTTCAAACTTGTTATCCAGGTTGTGGACACAGTGGTCTGGGGGAGAAAGATATTTAATCACTTTAGGTTCAGCTATCTGCGCTAATAAGCCTTCGCTTATATAGCTAGCTTCCTGTTTTAAGTTCAACTTGGCATTTTTTGTTGTACCAAGGTCATGCATTTGTATAGGGATAAATAGATCCTCTTTAACTCTCTCAATCCCTGTGAGGTATTGAGCGTGGTCTCCCCCCTTAGGGATTTTATGATCCCCCTTGTGGAGAGATATGGTTAATACATCGCCATCTAAGGAAATATTCTCAATCTTTCCACGCAAATTTTAAAAGTATTACCATCAGAGCCACTTAAAGGAGTCTGATCATCTATCTGTAAAATAGTGATTTCAGGTACAGAGTTCCTACGTGACAGTTATGTCGGGGGCGAGATATACCAGATTTTTAATTGATAGGCCTTTTAACTTGTGTGTGTGTGTGTGTGTGTGTGTATATATATATATATATATATATATATATATATAAAATAACTTGTGACCAAATTATATTATTTATGCAATCAATTATGGTACTTAATTGCTTCAGGAGATCACTACCAATAATTAAACGATCAGTAGGCAGATCCACTATAATGACAGGGTGTCTTATGACCCTGTTCCCCAATTTAAATTTAAGCCAGGCCGTACCATAGACTTTTAAAGAGTCACCCCCAACTCCTATTAGAGAACCATCAAATTATTTTATTTTAGGTTTGTGGGGTGTTAGCTCATTTAGCTGTGTGTAGTACCTGTGGGATAAAATAGTTGCCTGAGATCCAGTATCAATTAATCCCATGATAGGGTTGGAGACTGAATCTTGCAGCTCAGCTAATACATAATATCTCCCTGCATTTTCTATCATTTCACACATAAAGTTGGCGTTATCATACATCTGTGGGCTTCGCCACGGGTTACCTGAATTCGCCATGTTTTCCGATGCAGAAGAAACTTCATACCTACCAGTCTCCTTTATGACAGGGTCGGTTGGATTCTTGTGTACTGCATCTGTGGAAATAAGGTTAAGAGAACACTGCAAAGGGAAAGATTGGTTAATGCTTTCAGGCCGAGGTTGCTCATCATCACAGCTAAATTGTCAGTTTCTGGTCTGTGGGGAGATAACATGATTAGTACCATTGACATTTATCATTACATTTTGTATATCTCTCCCCTCCCTCTCAGGTGATACTGCAGTATTTATGACTGTGCATGTGGTCCACTGCTGACCACTGGCTGTACCCCTAAAAAAGTATTGTTCGGTTGCTGAGCCGTAGAAGGTTGACTCATATTAGCAAATTGTTCGCTCAACCAATTTAACTGGGTAAAAAGCATATCTACCTGATTGTACAAGTTACCTCTACCCCTGTGCCTATCTCTTGATGCCCCATAATAGTGATCCCCTCAGAATCAGGGCCGCTATTTCTATTTTGGCGTGGTTGTCCCTGGGGTTCAGCTTGTTCAGTATTATTACTTTGGGGAGCATTATATACTTGGGGTGTCTGGTTACCCTGAGAATATCTTCGCCATCTATTGTATCTACCTTTGCGTAGGTACCAATTATTTGGTGAGTATTCTCTTTGTGAGTAATTATTCACCTGAATATGTCCCCCACTTTGGTTATAGTCTCTCTGCGCCTCAGCCCATGTAGGGGAAGGGGCAGAGTTAAACCTCTGTGGAGATGGCCTGTTTTGACTGGCCACCTCTGCGTAGGTGGTGGCCAAATTGAGGGGGCTAGGTGACACCCTAGTTTCTGCTACAATTTTGGGTTTTGATTCCTTTTTAACCCCCTGCTCACTGGACTGCTGAATAGAGTATAATTTTGTACTCTCTTTGATCAGCCATTCCAATGAGCAGTCCTCATCAAAATCTCTAGCTAAGTTAATTTTGATGGGTGTAGGCAGCACTTCAAAAAATAAATTTACAAATTCTGAGCAATCAAATCTGGTATTATCTTCAGCCATACTGTACGCATTTTTCAATTCAGAAAGGAACTCAATGGGACTTTGATTCGCACTACATTTTAAACCATATACCGCTATTTTTGCGGAAATTTTAGTGCGATGTTGCCCGAATTCCTTTCTGCATTGTCGTTTCACTTCACACTAGGAATGAATATTCATATCCTTTAATGAAGTAAAGAATTTGTGATGCTTACTGTCAAATACCCAGGGCAGAAATTCAGTTTTTAGTTTCTCACTTGTAACATTCATTATAGCTAATGCACTTTCAAAAGCCTCTAAATGATCAATTACAGATTTTGTTCCCTTATTGGAGAATATAGGTACTGCACCCTGTATGAAAGTAACTATTTTATGGGAATCATAGACCTTATTAGACTAACTTTGGGATTCTCTATTAGAGTTTCCCTCATCCGCACCAGCTGAGTTACAGCAGTTTCCTGGATTTACATCATGAGGTGACTGCCTATTTGGGAAATCTATTTCTGACCCATTAGGGGTCATTTGTCTATACTCTTCCATGTATTTTTGTACCTTGTCCCTGACGTGTTCTCTAAGGGAGTTAGCATTTTCTGCATTATTCTCACTGTTAATATAGGGGTTTTCATTATGGCGATATGATATCTTCGCATCTGCGTGAGGAACGAATACTACTTTCTAGCTCCTGTATCTGCAATCGTTTGTCTATGACACAAAGCGACATTTCGTCAATAATGCATATCAAAAGGGGCCAAGATTTTAGTATTAGTTTGTCTCACTTTTTGAGAGTCTTGCATTGATTAATCATTAATAATTCTTGGAAAAATTCATTTTTTTCATTCCACATATTATTATTAACGGTAATATTTTCAGCCCTAATTTCAAGCATATCCATAAAATCATTTAATTCACCCGCAATATTAAACTTCTCTTTAATGTGACTTATGACATCTTTGTTAAGGATCTGACCTTTTGTAAGGGGTATTGTGATGGGACCATTTTCAATGCTATGTATAGAATTAAATGAGTCACTTCTGGCTACAGACATTATTATATTGGCTTAGTATTTAGTTAAATTAAAACGCTAATACAATTTTTACCAATAAAAAGAGAGAAGAAAAAAACTTTATATTTAAAAAAATAAATAAATTAATATTAATTTTGAAATATTAAAAAAAAACAATAATATTTTTATGAATTTTGAAATATGAAAAAAATTAATATTTTTATGAATCTTGAAATATGAAAAATTAATATTTTTGATTAATTTTGAAAAATGAAAAATCAATATGTTTTAATCAATTTTTCAAAATTAATCTTTAACAATATTTCAAAATATCAATCTCGAAATATGAGCATCAATATTTCAATCTTCAAAAAAAAAAATTTATTTTCAAAATATTAATTTCGAAATATGATTTTTTTTTCTCTCTTTTATAATAATTTCTTTTTACTACAAATATATGATATCAGTATGATGAATATTAATAAATCTCATGCAAGTGCCTCCATACAATATGTCAGTACAGGGAGTGCAGAATTATTAGGCAAGTTGTATCTTTGAGGATTAATTTTATTATTGAACAACAACCATGTTCTCAATGAACCCAAAAAACTCATTAATATCAAAGCTGAATAGTTTTGGAAGTAGTTTTTAGTTTGTTTTTAGTTATAGCTATTTTAGGGGGATATCTGTGTATGCAGGTGACTATTACTGTGCATAATTATTAGGCAACTTAACAAAAAACAAATATATACCCATTTCAATTATTTATTTTTACCAGTGAAACCAATATAACATCTCAACATTCACAAATATACATTTCTGACATTCAAAAACAAAACAAAAACAAATCAGTGACCAATATAGCCACCTTTCTTTGCAAGGACACTCAAAAGCCTACCATCCATGGATTCTGTCAGTGTTTTGATCTGTTCACCATCAACATTGCGTGCAGCAGCAACCACAGCCTCCCAGACACTGTTCAGAGAGATGTACTGTTTTCCCTCCTTGTAAATCTCACATTTGATGATGGACCACAGGTTCTCAATGGGGTTCAGATCAGGTGAACAAGGAGGCCATGTCATTAGATTTTCTTCTTTTATACCCTTTCTTGCCAGCCACGCTGTGGAGTACTTGGACGCGTGTGATGGAGCATTGTCCTGCATGAAAATCATGTTTTTCTTGAAGGATGCAGACTTCTTCCTGTACCACTGCTTGAAGAAGGTGTCTTCCAGAAACTGGCAGCAGGACTGGGAGTTGAGCTTGACTCCATCCTCAACCCGAAAAGGCCCCACAAGCTCATCTTTGATGATACCAGCCCAAACCAGTACTCCACCTCCACCTTGTTGGCGTCTGAGTCGGACTGGAGCTCTCTGCCCTTTACCAATCCAGCCACGGGCCCATCCATCTGGCCCATCAAGACTCACTCTCATTTCATCAGTCCATAAAACCTTAGAAAAATCAGTCTTGAGATATTTCTTGGTCCAGTCTTGATGTTTCAGCTTGTGTGTCTTGTTCAGTGGTGGTCGTCTTTCAGCCTTTCTTACCTTGGCCATGTCTCTGAGTATTGCACACCTTGTGCTTTTGGGCACTCCAGTGATGTTGCAGCTCTGAAATATGGCCAAACTGGTGGCAAGTGGCATCTTGGCAGCTGCACGCTTGACTTTTCTCAGTTCATGGGCAGTTATTTTGCGCCTTGGTTTTTCCACACGCTTCTTGCGACCCTGTTGACTATTTTGAATGAAACGCTTGATTGTTCGATGATCACGCTTCAGAAGCTTTGCAATTTTAAGAGTGCTGCATCCCTCTGCAAGATATCTCACTATTTTTTACTTTTCTGAGCCTGTCAAGTCCTTCTTTTGACCCATTTTGCCAAAGGAAAGGAAGTTGCCTAATAATTATGCACACCTGATATAGGGTGTTGATGTCATTAGACCACACCCCTTCTCATTACAGAGATGCACATCACCTAATATGCTTAATTCGAGCCTATACAGCTTGGAGTAAGACAACATGCATAAAGAGGATGATGTGGTCAAAATACTCATTTGCCTAATAATTCTGCACTCCCTGTATATTTATTAAAATCTTCAGTAGTGCTCTCCAAATAATATATTAGTCTATGGCAGGGTTATAACACAATATATTTAAATAATTATCCTTTAAAATAAACCCTCAATCAATATGCATCTACTAGAAACCATAAAATTAATATAAATATCTGAATTCTTTTATTTAGTTAATATCTATGAGCATATTGGAATATATTTGTAATACCAGAACATGAAACAATATTATATGCGCTTAAAACTATTAAGATATGCTATACTTCTTACAAAGCCCAGAAAAGTTTACCTTTAAAAACCAGCCTTATTTACAAATAGCCTTTCATTCAGTTAACACAATGAGATTCTAAGATATTTAGCTGCTAACATTCAAGCAATACACTCTTTCATACAATTTACTCTAACACAATTCTAATTAGGATACTAAAAAGACATATATTCTTACTGTGAACAATTGCTTTAAATTAATTTCTTAGCATACAAAAGATAAACTTGATCCTACACAGGGCTATGAATATAAGCAAAATATAGACTGTTCTCTTTAAATCTATTTATTATAACTGGACTATGTTCTTATCAATAATCTTTTATATATATATATACTTTACCAGATGATATTCAGCTTCAGGACTTGTCCCACCTCATATAAAATAAGTGTAATTGCAATGGATAAGGAGAAGTATGGCCCACTTGTTTTATAGTTTGACTGTCTCCCACGCAACAGTTCAGTCTGTTACAAAATCAGCCCAGTGTCCTCTCCTATCCTGCATACAATCTTATATTCTTAATCATAGGTGTGGAATATGGGTGGCCCTTCGGAACCTGCTTTGGTATTGGCCCTTACGAAGCTGAACATGTTCACCATGGAAACACATCTTTTGAACAGTTAATTCCCTTAACTGTCCTACTGGATTTTGTCCACTCGGGGGCAGTAGACATACAACACAGCAATACATTTAACCAGCATTTTTAACAACGTAATTATTTCTATGAAGTGGTTATTCATTAGACTATAACTCTCTACAACAATTATTCACAATATTTGTTTTAGATAGGGTAGTATCTTATGAATTTTCTGATCATTTTGATATGAAACATCAATATATTATATTAAAACAATTTATATTGCTAACTATTCAAGATTAATGGCATTTGTATATCTGTTATATATGTATTCACACAATTACAGCATGTTTTACATTTTTAACAAATTCTGCATGCACAAATTATTATATGTCTGAGAAATATAGATACACAGCGATTATTATTCCATACAGACGATCTTGTATTTAGTATCTTTTAGCCCCATCTGGAACACAGAAAACAACATGTTATATATCATCCAAACATGGGACTATCACAATTGCTATTCAATCTATACAGATTTAAATCTATCTCCCAGATATATATTCAATATAGTCTGGGGCATACATTTGATATGTTTATCTGCAATATTATCAATGTAGTTATTATTCAATACAGCATTTACCCCCTTAATATAATATGTCCAGGCTCAATATATATACATATATGGGTTATTTGAATTATTTCAAACATACACATGAAACTACTGGCATTATTTCTTTTTTCAAAATGTATTTATCTTTATCTATGCCACACACAGAATTGCAAATGCCAATTTGTCTGTTTCTTTTATATAGAGACTTCATAAACAGCATAGGTCATTTTACGAGTAGTTGTAAAAGTCACAATACAACATATTTTCTGTTTAGCTAGCACTACAGACGTGTATTTGATGTTTAGGGGCAATTAACACCTCTATGCTAATCACTGTGTATTCAGAATTTTTACCTGTTTATCCAGTTCATAGATCCAGAATGTGTCTCCCTGCACAGCATGAATCATTTTACAAATCTGTGTTAATTTTCAGTTCCTTTGAAAGATGTTTGTAGCTTCATCTAGGGAGCAAATGCTTCCCTTTTGTTTCTTGGGACATCCTGTCTGCAATTTTAGTCTTGAGATATGTTTATTCAAACTTGTGGGGGTTTTGTGAATCAAATCCTTACATCAGAATTTCAATCCTATTTCAGTAATATCTGATAAAAATATGGCTTTGTACATAAACACATTCCCCTGTCCTATTGACATACATATATATATATATATATATATATATATATATATATATATATGTATGTACCTGTATCCTGACAAGAAACATCTGCAGCCCCATAGACACAACGTCCAGAACTCACCGGTAAAACTTATTGTCCTCCACTGGACCGTCCCAGACCCCAGTCAGAGTTCAAGTTACTTCAGAAATCCCGCTCTGGTCCTGAGTATCCGCGGTAGCCCGGAGTTTACACCGTCGTGCCTGCGTGGGTGGGTCAGTGTGTGCTGGGCGGTATCGTTATTGGTTAGGTCGGACTGTAGGGGGGGTGTCAAGTGCCATGCACTGCAACGGTGCACTGTTACATTAAAAATTAATGCAAATTGGCTGAGTGGCCTGAGCCAAAAAAGAAAGTCAACTGTCAATCACATAAAAAGTAAAAATAAAAATTCAGGCTGCTTGCAGTCACTCTAAATTGCGCCCCCCTGCTGAGGTGCACTAAGGCGGTTGCCTATTACCAAACGCCGGTCCTGGGTGTAGCCAATATTAACCCCTAGCGATCCGGAGAGGTGCCCTAGCCTGGAAACATCTGCTACTATCTACATTTTTGCTGGGTGCTGAGTTGATTGCAGAACCTAGTATAACGCTATATCCTCCCACATTCATTCAGTCCAATTTAGAAGGTAGATATGTCTTCTAGGAGAATAGTCAAGGGGGATAAAGCTATTAAACCTCCCACTGTGTCATCTTTTTTCAAGACTACCAAAACCAATAAATCCCCAGCCATCTTTGACCCAGGGGAGGGAGAGGAGTTAAATCAGGAATCTGCTTCAGACAACATGGAAGAGGAACAGGCGCCTGTCACTAAGGCAGACCTGCACTCTTTGGCTCCATGCAAGATATATCCTCTAGCTTTGAAAAGCTATGGGAGAAAATGGATGCTATGCACTCTGCTGTCACCAACAATCAGTCTGAAATTAAGACTGATATTGCAGACTTAGGAAATACAATAGAATCCTTAGAGGATCATAAAGAAGCTATTATTGAAGATGTGTCCGACCTGTCTCAAACGATTTCTGACCAACATTAATGCATATTAGAGATCCAAGATAAAATTGAGGATCTTGAAAACAGAAGCAGGAGAAACAATATCATAATCAAAGGTGTCCCTGAATCTGTGTTGGCAAAAGACCTCCTCTCCTACCTACACCAGCTATTTATCCAACTGACTGGAGGAAAAAGGGATATGCAATTCAGCATCGAGAGAGCTCATAGGGCCCTCAAACCAAAGCCTAAAGACACTGCACCCCTGAGAGATGTCATCCTCAAGATGACCTCATTCCCAGAAAAGGAGAAGATCTTAAGAGCTGCAAGAGATAACCCGACATTCAAGTTCCAGGGCAACATCATGCAGCTATACTAGGACCTCTGCCCGAGAACACTGCAAAGAAGAGGAGAGCTCAGACCCCTAACTATCCTATTGAGGAAGAATCAAATTCCATAAAATTGGGGGTTCCTATTTGCTCTCCATATTAAAAACAATAATGGCACTGTAACTATCAAGAGCAAGGAAGACATACCTGAGGTTTGCAAATTATTGGGTCTTGAAACACCTTCTTCTCCAGAAAACCTTAGGGAATCCCAAATCCGTCACATTCTTAGACAACCACAAGCTAGCAAAAATGCAAAGTGGATCAGGATAAATAGGAAAAAGCAGAAGAATGGGAAATTTCCACCACCCTCGGACACTTGAAACGCCGTAGGAACACTTTGATGGATCTTTGTGGGGATCTAGAAAGAACTATACAGACGCTGATTTCCGATACTTAGTATTTTCTTACATTGAGGGCACGTGAGTATACAAGATACTACACTTATCTCTGGACCCGTTTGAACTTAAGCTAGTATATGGCTGGCTGCCGCTGGGCAGCCCAAACAGAACTAAAGACTTACATTCACATGTTAATGTTATTTAACACGAATGCTATACATGTTGTTAATGTTTTCTTTCTTCTTTATCGCTTCTTTAATAACCCCCCACTAGGGGAATCACAATGGTTTCTTTAATTGACCCCCTGTTAGGGGACAGTAATTTTCTGTTCATTTTTATTTTATTTTTAAGTATTGATAAGCGTTTTACATGTTTTGTTCATGATGACACTGTTATACAGACAAATTTTGTAGCCACTGGGTCCACCCATGATTATCTCTGTAGCCTGAAGCTCCACGTCCCCAAGTTTATCTACCATTTCATTAAAGGGACATGAAACCCACATTTTTTCTTTCATGATTTAGAAAGAGCATACAATTATAAACAACTTTCTAATTTACTTTTATTATCTATTTGCTTCATTCTCTTGATATTCTTTGCTGAAAAGCATATCTGGATATGCTTAGTAGCTGCTGATTGGTAGCTGCACATAGATGCCTCCTGTGATTGGTTTACTGTGTGCATTGCTATTTCTTCATTAAAATATATCTAAAGAATAAAGCAAATTAGGTAATAGAAGTAAATTGGAATGTTGTTTAAAATTGTATTCTCTATGTTAATCATGAAAGAAAATGTTTGGGTATAGTGTCCTTTTAAGTAGGGACTCCCAATGCTGAGATAAAACTGGTTGTATTGGTGGGATGATGCCTAACATTACTATTCTCTCACATAACGTGAGAGGTTTAAACTCAGATAGCAAAAGACCTACAGCCATATCCCAATATTCGAGTCTAAAAGCTAATATCATCTCCTCCAGGAGACCCATTTCATTAAGGCCCAGATCCCTAAATATTGGGTCAAACAGTATACAAGTCACTTTCATTCCACAGCAGACTCAAAGAAAAGAGGGGTGTCCATACTGATTCATCACACCATAGGTTTTAAGCACCTATCTACAATCTCAGACCCTGAAGGTAGATTACTGATAGTGAGAGGCCAGATCCAAGATACAGATATTTCCCACCTCCTCACCCAATGGTCCCATTCCAAAATAATACTAGCGGGAGACTTTAATGTTACAATGGTCCCAAAGCAAAATAGCACTTTAACCCACAAGAATCTCCGCCACAATCGTGTAGTGAAGGAGATTGTAGACTCCCTCACCCCTCACTTTCTGTTGGACTCTTGTTCGACTTTAAATGGTATCACCAATGACACCACTTATTATTCACCTGCTCATAAGTCATATATCAGACTGGACTACATTTACACCAGCCAGGTTTTACACCCACTGTTGCTCTCTTCCTCTATTCATACCTGTGTATGGTCAGACCATACGATAGTTAGTTTACATATACAGGGGGTACATGACTCTGACAGAGTTAGGTCTTGGACTTTTAACCCACATTGTTTGAAGCACCCACTTAAACACAAAGATACATTACAACAATTAGCAGCGTACTGGGACCTAAATTGCAGCTCGACTCCGAACCCAAACCACACCTGGGCAGCTCACAAAGCATTTGTCCGAGGAATTTTAATTAAACACAAATCACACCATATGCAACAAAGAAAGGCTCTCTTGACCAAATTATACCAAGAAATCGAATCATTAGAAAGACAACATAAAATAAACAAACAAGACTCAATTTTAAAAACCCTCCGAACAAAGAGAGAAACTTTGGCCACACTCAGTGGCGTCACTAGGGGGGGGCGGGCCGCACCCGGGTGACACCCTCCAGGGGGTGACACCAAAAAAAAAATTTTTTTTTTTTTTTTTAATTTTATTGAAATTCAAAGAAATACAATGTTGAGATGCATAGATTATTTTATTAGATGCTGGCATTTGTGAACATTAGTGGGACTGGGGAAGTTGTAGACACACAATTTTTTTGCCCCTTGAGCCAGTGCTGCAATTTCAACAAATAGTTTTCCCGGCTGCTTTTGCTTGTTTGTACTTTGCTCCTCCCCTGCCCAATTTCACTATGAATGTTGTGGGTGTGCCGTGGGGCTTGCAAAGTTGCGCTGCTAGCCTAAACCTGCCTGCCTATCTGTGCTCACTGCTCAGTGACATGCGGCCCAGGGCTGTGCACTGACAGACTTGGAACAGAGTAAGAGAGCAGAATTTTCATAGTTTGTGCGCCTAAACCTTTTCTTCAGTGATTTATTTTAGAGTGCTCTGTTCATTCATTTGATGTTCTGCTGAGCCAGGGAGCCGCTCTAGGCATGAGCTTCATAAGTAATGCAGCGCAGTTTACATATTTTGTATGTGTGTGTGAGTTTTTGTGTGTCTCAGTGTTTTTGTGTGTGTGTCTGAGTGTGTTTCCGAGTGTTTGTGTGTGCATCTGAGTATGTTTTTAAGTGTTTCTGAGTGTTTGTATGTGTGTTTGCCTGTGTTTTTGTGTGTGTCTGCTTTCTGGGGGGGGGGGGGGTGACACCATGACTTACCGCACCGGGTGACACCAACCCTAGTGACGCCACTGGCCACACTTTTGAATAAACAGGCTGAAGGCACCATTCATGCACTAAAAGTCAATTACTATATCTACGCCAATAAGCCTGATAGATACATGGCACACAAGATTAGAGAACGATGTAGGGCTTCCTTAATATCCAACATACAGAAATCTGATGGTACTCTGACCTCCTACCCACAACACATAGTTAATGCCTTCGCAGACTACTATGGTAACTTATATGATGGTAGGAAAACCACCCAGAACCCACAAACCACTGAGGCCACAGAATTTTTTATAGCAGAAGCCCAACTAAAAAGTATTTCTGAGGAGGACCGGGAACTCTTCAATGCCCCATCACACAAATTGATGTACTTACAGCCATAAAATAATTAAAACCAGGTAAAGCCCCGGGACCTGACGGTTTCTCAGGAGAATATTATAAGTTGTTCAAGTTGTCCCTAGTACCCCACTTAACTAAATTTTGTAATCATATTTTGGAGGGATATGACATCCCTACAGAACTGTTACATGCTAAGATAATTGCTATCCCGAAACCCGGCAAAAATCCCAAACTATGCTCAAGTTGCTCAAGTTACCGCCCAATCACTCTTATAAATCAAGACCTAAAAATCTTTACCAAAATACTTGCAAACAGATTGAAACACATTCTCCCATAACTGATACACCCAGACCAAGTGGGGTTTATAAAAGGGAGAGAGGCGCCTGATAATATCACACGAATGATTAATATCATCCACTATCTTGCTACGACCCGGACGCCTTCTCTGCTCCTATCCTTGGCTGCGGAGAAAACGTTTGATAGGGTGGATTTGAATTTCATGCATGCGGTCCTCCGTTGCATGGGGTTTGAGGGACCCTTTGTTAAGGCCATTAAGGCTATTTACTCCAAACCATGCACCCAGGTTTCATCTGCGGGATATAAATCTTTTACATTCCTGATCCTAAACGGGACTAGACACGGTTGCCCATTGTCCCCACTACTATTTGCCTTGTGCATTGAACCCTTAGCGGCTAAAATTAGACTTTCCCCAGATGTGACGGGGGTGGGAATTCGAGAAGTGGATTATAAATTATCTCTCTTTGCAGATGACATCCTGTTGTCAATAACTAAGCCACTAATCTCACTGCCAAATTTGTTTGGAATCTTGGATTAGTTTTCCAGGATTTCTGGCTATAAAATAAATTGCGACAAGTGCGAAGCTCTGCCAATAGCGTTACCCCAACACACACAGAAACTTTTGGAATTAAACTTCAACATGAAGTGGGCCAAGCACTGTATTAAGTACAGTTAACTCATCAGTTTGAGCAGCTATATAAATTCAATTACCTACCAATTTTCATGGCTATTAAAAAATACCTTAGGAAATGGAAACATTACAATTTCTCTTGGTTGGGTTGCATCTTGGCGGTCAAAATGAGTGCACTCCCTTGTCTGTTGTATATGTTTAGATCTCTACACATAAAAGTACCAACATCTGACTTAACTGTCCTTCAGAGGGAGATACAGTTGTTGGTAAGAGTGACTAAAATGACTAGAATTCCAAACTCAATAATGACTAGACATAGAGAGATTGGAGGGCTGGGGATCCCTGATATTTGGGACTACTATAGGGCCTCCAGACTAGCGCAAGCCACTCTATTACATAGAACCTCCAGGGATGTTCTTTGGACGTCCTTGGAGGCAGATATGGGGGGGCTGGTGCTTTCCAGATGCCATATTATGGGAAACACAACTTCCAAACACCGATGGCAGCCAAATTATACCCCCCTACGACTGACTTCACCAAACAAATCTGGTCTTCGCTGGCAATTAACAAATCACTTATCCCCACTAATACCCTAATAAGACCGATCAGATACTTGCTTACCGGGGAATTCCACCATCCTATAAGTAAATGGGCAAATAAGGGCCTATACCGGTTGGCAGATCTCGTAGAGAATAAGAGAAGTTTACAATACACCCAGATACAATGTATATTAGTTCACTGGTACTTGTACTTACAAGTCTCATCATCCCTACATAAATATGTGAATCTAACACCCACCTCCCCAAGCACCACCCTAGAATTTATCTGCAGCTCCACCAGTAGACCAAAACAGTCCATTTCCAAATTATATATCACCATTGAAACTATCACCAACAACACTAGATCTTCGGCGATGTTAAACTTGGAAAAAGATCTGAACATCACTTTAGAAAAGCAAAAGTGGGATAAAATAGTTAGCTCAGCTACCAAGTGTGGATCTACAGGAAAACACACTGAAAACCATCCACAGATGGTATCTTACCCTGATTAGAACCTCACACATGTCTCCTCACAGCTCTAGACTTTGCTACAGAGGCTGCAGAGAGGTGGGTACCTATTGACATATGTGGTGGAATTGCGAGATTATACAACCAATGTGGAAATCCTTGTTGACCTTATTGAGTAATATCCTAGAGGAAAATATCCACCTTTCTACGTCACAGGTATTGCTTCATGAACCATTCATGAAATATAACAAACACATTAACATTTTTATTAAAATCCTTTGTACAGTAACCAAGATTTGTGTTGCTCGATACTGGAAGATAAGTGCGCCCCCTTGGTCAGACGTATACAAGAAAATATCACACACTTATTCCATGTACAAGTCTGAACAGTCCCACAATAACAGACAGAGGTGAGACCCCTGGGAGGAAATAGAACACGTGGGCTTGATCCGAAGTTGGAGCTTGAGGGTTTTTGGATTTGGACTGAGTGGTACTCAAGGTTTTCTAAGTAAGGTTTATCATGTTAAGAGTCTTGTTAACAGCGTCATTAAAGAGTTGTTTATTTTCGTTGTCCTCTATAGGAATTTTTATATTAGAAAGGTGGTACAGGCTTAGCCACAGAATGAGAATCTGAGGGAAGTGGGTTATCCCATAACACCTCAAGCCTTTTACCACTGGAAAATTCATGGAGAAATGATGTTATGTTATTTTGTTGACTATGCTTGTATGTACTTACCTATATTATCTTTCTCAATAATAAAGATCCAAACATAAAAATAAATCCGCATAATGTTTTCAGGCTTATTTTTTGCTTTGAATGCATCATTCTATGTAGCATTTATTTAGCATTTAATATACCTTTACATTTGAAATACATTTGTGAATGCCTATAATATGGTATAGGCAGATGGTTCCTGGAATGGCATTTACTTTACATAGTAACCATTTGGGATACATCAAGAATAGTCAAAGTGCATTAGAATATTTTACCCTGATTATATCTTAACCAGTACAGCTTATAGTTCTTATGTTGAAGTACAGAAACTTACAAAATTTGTCAAACTAAAGAAGGCTGAACATTTCTTGTGGTTTCCATTTATTTTTGCAGAAATTAATAAATTATAAACATTCTAGTAAGTCACTCATAACTAGTAACATATTCCTCTGACTTACACTGGTATAATTCTTGCTTTAAAAAGGAAAAAGGTATTTTATTCTGGTTTTAAGCGTGTGATAAACACTGGCTGCTGCTGTAATATCTAAGAGGGCGGCCCATAACAAATATGATTACCTCAAGTGTACAGATGGTGCTAAGGTAAAACTAGTGAGGTGCAACTAAAAGAATCAGAATCATTTCACTAATAATGGTAAGGCTGCATTTAAGGGAAATTGGCATTGCCCTATTGATGGTAATGCCACCTGTGGAAGGGAAAAATGGCATTGCCTTAATGATGATAAGGCCACCTGTGGGAAAAAAATGGCATTGCCCTAATGATGGTAAGGCCACCTGTGGGGGAAAAATTGGCATTGCCATTATGATTGTATGGCCACTTGTGGGGGGAGTGGCATTGCCACCTGCTGCGAGAAAAGTGGCATTGCCCTAATAATTGTAATGCCACCTTTGGGGGGGAAAATGGAATTGCCCACATGTGGTGGAATAATTGATATTGCCTTAATGAAAGTAAGGCTGCATTTTGGGCAAGTGGCATTGTCCTCATAATGATAATACCATCTATTGGAGAAAAGGAGCCCTAATGATAGTAAGGTCATGTGGGGAGGGAAAGTGGCATTGCCCTAATGATGGTAATGCCACATGTGGGAGAAACAGCATTGTCCTATTGGTCGTAATGCCACCAGTGGGAGGGGGATTGGCATTTGGGAGAAAGGGGCATTGCCCTAATGTTGGTAATGCCATCCTTGATATTTCCCTAATGATGGTAAGGCCACTTTCCCCAAGACAGAACATGTTGTGATCTGAGATGTCATCACAGAACATGGACACATACAGGAACTATTAGTGCTTTAACATCAGGCTGTTCTCTTGAAACAGTGCTGTGCTCTTGCTGCACTTAAAGGGACACTAAACCCATTTTTTTTTCTTTCATGATTCAGATAGAGCATGCAGTTTTAAGCAACTTTCTAATTTACTCCTATTATCAAATTTTCTTCGTTCTCTTGCTATCTTTATTTAAAAAGCAGGAATGTGATGCATAGAAGACGGTCTATTTTTTGTTGAGAACCTGGGTTATGCTTGCTTATTGGTGGGTAAATGTAAGCCTCCAATAAGAAAGCGCTATCCATGGTGCTGAACCTAAAATGGGCTGGCTGCTAAGACTTACATTCCTGCCTTTAAAATAAAGATAGCAAGAGAACAAAGAAATATTGATAATAGGAGTAAATTAGAAAGTTGCTTAAAATGTCATACTATTTAAAGATACCAGTCAAATATGGAGCAGCACTGCAGAGCAGTAGCGCACTGATTGATGACTGTCTCTCAGAAATTTTGTCAACCTGCCGCCTAGCCTCTTCCAGTCTGCAAAGCGGTGACTTCTGAATGTAAGCCGTTCTTGTGAGCAATGCACCTCTTAATTACTACCTTTTTACCTTACAATTATGCGATGTTAGACAAAGAGCAAAGGAAACCTTTATTAAAGAGACATTTTAAAAACTTAAAGGGACACTGAACCCAAATTTTTTCTTTTGTGATTCAGATAGAGGATGCAATTTTAAGCAACTTTCTAATTTTGTCTTATTATCAAATTTTCTTCGTTCTCTTGCTATCTTTATTTGAAAAAGAAGGCATCTAAGTTTTTATTTTGGTTCAGAACTCTGGAGAGCATTTTTTTATTGGTGGATAAATTTATCCACCAATCAGCAAGGACAACCCAGGTTGTTCACCAAAAATGGACCGGCATCTAAACTTACTTTCTTGCATTTCAAAAAAAGATACCAAGAGAATGAAGAAAAATTGATAATAGGAGTAAATTAGAAAGTTGCTTAAAATTTCATGCTCTATCTGAACCACGAAAGAAAAAATTTGGGTTCAGTGTCCCTTTAACAACATTTCTTTAATTCTCTGTGCAACCAATTTTCAATGCAATTTTCATCTGTTGCAATATATTATAAATCTTTAAAAATTGCTTTATTCTCCAATTAATCATCAAATTGCAACTGAGCTGGTGCTTTAGTGTAACTGCCTTATTTAAAATTTAATTTCAAAATGATCTGCAGAAAAATATTCATCGCAGAAAGTTCTGCCTCTGGGGCCACTTGTGGGGGGAGAGCAGCATTTCCCTAATGATGGAAAGGCTGCATTTGGGGGAAAGTGTCATTGGCCCAATGATTGTAGTGCCACCTGTGGGAGAAAAGTGGCATTGCCCTTATGATGGTAAGGCTGCATTTGGGGAAAAGTGTAATTGCCCAAATGATGGCAATGCCACCTGTGGCAGACAAGTGGCATTGACCTTATGATGGTAATGCCACCTGTTGGAGACAAGTGGCATTGCCCTTATGATGGTAATGCCACCTGTGGGAGACAAGTGGCATTGCCCTTATGATGGTAATGCCACCTGTGGGAGACAAGTGGCATTGCCCTTATGATGGTAATGCCACCTGTTGGAGAAAAGTGGCATTGCCCTAATGATGCTATGGCCACCCATGTGGAAAAAGTGGCATTGTCTTAATAAGGGTAATACTATCTGTGGGGTTAAAGTGGAGAAGAAAGCACATCACAAAGTAAAAATTATGTGAATGTGCTGCAAGCACTAAAAATGGACAATATTATGAGTACCAATGAGAAGGTACTTATCTTTCAACAAAGAGGGGGATGACTTCCTCTGACACCTTTTATTCAATTCAGCACTACTTCATTATTTACAGTTGAAGTAATAAGACATTTTCCTAACTTTGCTAGTTCCATTTAATTTAATTTCAGTAAAGAAAGTGTTAAACATAGAAAAGAAGCCTCCAGTTTAATACTTGTTTCTGGCAACTAAGAGGTTACATTATGCTTCTGTCAATGAAGGGACTCATACATTTTTGGACTGGCTCTTAGGATT